>NC_133126.1:94219767-94439767 GCF_048418815.1 Hemitrygon akajei
AAGGATTACTATGATTTTCTGACTTATTTTTGGATAATTGTTTTATGTCTTTTGAACAATTATCTAATATAATTTGCCTAGATTTCATTTTTTTTAGATATTTACAGATTAGGAATTTCTTAAACACTGTACTTCCTACCTTTCCAAATTTTGAGCCTTCGGGTATTTTGGAGAATTTGTTAGAACTAAATCCTTTTCAGAAAGGTGTAATATCAAAACTTTACAATATAATTATGAAAGTACGTTCAGAGGCCTTCTATAAGATTAAAAATGATTGGGAAAGAGAACTTTATTATCCCTATTGAGAATTGGGATAAAATTCTTCAATTAGTTAATTCATCATCTATATGTGCTAAACATTCATTAATACAGTTTAAAGTTGTGCACAGGGCTCATATGTCCAAGGATAAATTGGCTCGTTTTTATTCCCATATAAATCCTATATGTGACAGATGTCATTCTGAGATAGCGTCTTTAACTCATATGTTTTGGTCATGTCCACTTTTGGAAAAATATTGGAAAAACATTTTCGATATTATTTCCACGATATTGAACATTGATTTACAATCTCATCCTATTACTGCAATTTTTGGTTTACCAATGATGGACTCAATCCATTTATCTTCTTCTGCTTGTCGAATGATTGCATTTCTTACATTAATGGCTAGAAGATCTATTTTGTTGAATTGGAAAGAAATTAATTCCCCTACCGTATTTCATTGGCTTTCTCAAACTTTGTTATGTCTAAATTTAGAGAAAATTAGAAGTGTTGTATTTGACCCTTCTATTAATTTTGAAAAGACATGGAGACCACTTATTCAATATTTTCATATGATGTAATTTGACCCTGTTCCAATCCTATTCGTTTTTTCGGTTTTGATTATACATATGTTGAGAGGATCGGAGTTGACGACACCGATGATTTTGTACTTTTTTAATAGATACTATAAACAGCCCATTATTTAATATATATTTTTTCCTTTTCTTTTTTTTCTCTTTATTAGCGTTAGGTTGTTAGATTAGTTTTTCTTAGGGTTAATTTTCTTTTCTTTTTCTCTTTTCTGTTTTTATATATGATATATCTAGTTTTGTTCTGTTTATATGATATTTGTATCATTCATGATTTGGGAAGACTTAACTATATTGTAATTATTGCTTGTGTATCCTTTCATGTTCAGTGTAACTTTGTAAGTTTGTAATCCCACTATCTATGTATTAATCTTATCATGTTGATATAATAATAATAATAATAATAATAATAATAGATTGAAAAAGAATTTCTCTAACTCATGGTAATTTCACTCCTCCCCCACCATCCACCTTCGCTCTTTCCAATCTTTCCATTCCCCAATCTGGCTTCCCTTTTACTCCTTCTCTTCTCCTTACCTGGCTGTCACCTCAACATGGTGCCCCTCCACCCATCCTTCCCTTTTCCCTGTGGTCCACTCTCCTCTCCTAATGGATTCCTTCTTCACCAGCCCTTTACCTTTTGCATCTACCACCTCCCAGCTTCTCAGTCCACCCCTCCCCCATCCACCCACTTTCTCCCTCTCCTGGATTCACATATCACCTGCTGTCTTGTACTCTTGCTCTCCCTCCTTGTCACCTTCTTGACCTACTGAGCTCACCAGCGTGTTGCTGTTTATCACTTTAAATGTGTTTTAATTTCTGTTCATAAATAAAGCTATATGGGCTGTCTATACTCTCGTTAAAAAACATGCACAAGAAGCTTATATTTAGATACATCTAGGAAGAAATTATAAAGAATAATATTTTATTTGTCTTGCAGGGCTGAATCATTACTGCTTTCTTACATGCTATGGATGCATTAAATTTCAGTATTTACGTGATTGACGATATACTCTATAAACACAATAGAAGCTAGTTACAATTACTATAAAAACACCAAAATAGTTTTCAGATCTTTATCTGAAAGGAATTCCACTAATCCAATTAGCCACAGTTCATGAAGTGCATGTCAGCAACCTGTCCATTTATTAGCCCCTTAGAATTGAATCTTAAACCGGGCTAATCCAAAATTTTCCAGATAAGGCTAACATCTGTCAATAAGAGTAAGCTTTGATGAAGCTCTCTAACATTTCATTGTGAGTTCTCACGTAAAGTGACTGTTTGCTATATAGTAGAATGGGTATTACATCAAAGTAAAATATTGGGTTTGGTTATAGTCATAGAGCAACATTGTTTCTGTAATGTTTCATAGGCTTTGAATCTGCTTCCTGCCAACACACAAATCCGGGAGATTCAGGTATTTCTGGAGAATGTTCTTGAAGGAAATGCTCAGAAACGACGCTCCAATCAAGTTAAGAAAAGTCTTCTTCATGCCGAATTCCTTCGTGTAAGTCATTAGATCTTGAGTGCAAAATAATCAAAAGTATTGCTTCAAAGTATTCCATATGCATGATGAAAATGTAGCATCCTCATCAACACAGTGATAAAATGAGTTTCTTAAACACAAAGTACACAAAGATGCTGTGGTCAAATCAACACGCTGGAGGAACTCAGCAGGTCGGGCAGCATCCGTGGAAACGAGCAGTCAACGTTTCGGGCCAAGACCCTTCGTCAGGACTGTCAAAGTCCTGATGAAGGGTCTTAGCCCGAAACGTTGACTAATGGTTTCCACGGATGCTGCCTGACCTGCTGAGTTCCTCCAGCGTGTTGTACGTTTTGAAAATGAGTTTCTTTCCTGCTGATTCATAATTTTCAAGTGTATCAAACAATATTTTATCTTTCTGAATGGATCCCTAATAGCTGAAGTTGACTGTAGTATAGCTGAAATTAAATACTTTTTCTGTTCATTATATCAGGAAGCACACGTTGAAGGCCAGGCATTCCCAATCAGATGCAGAAGGAAAGCTTTTAAAGTCCTATTCCAGTGACCACTAGTCAGCTTTTTCCAGTCATCCATTACAAAATATAAGTCATTTATTCAAGACTAATTTCAGGAGAATGTGTCTCTAGCCACAGGACTTCCATGAAGAGTGATTTTGAGTAGAGAACCTTTACACACTACTGCATCTAATTTGACCATCTCATCTGAAGATTCTGCTAGTTGACTAATGCAAAGAGGAGAAAAATTGTCTTATGGAAGTGGGAAGAGCTTCTCTTCAATTTGGATAGGCTGGGTTGGAAGAGTGATAATCTGTATTCACCTTACAATCCCTAACTTCAAAGTGTTTGGTGGTTAAAAGGTTTCCATATAGAACATAAGAAACAAAAACAAGGATAGGGACAGATGAAACTTTTGCTTTGGAGCATGTTGTAACAACTGTGCTTAGATCTTTTGCTGACAGGTGAACTGGCTAGACTGTCAGGTAACTTGCCCTTAAGGCCTCATATTCCACTGAGAAGCAACTTGCCAGATGACTGGTAAGGCTTAGTATCGTGCAGAAACCTTCTGATTACAGGTGACCCCCATATTACTGTTACTCTGGTAATAGAAATTCCCCTTCATGGAATTTGTGAGGGAAGAGGAAATAAATACATTTTTTTTAATTGGCCACATCGTGGGGGAGTGGTGGGAGAGACTGGAATTGTTGATATTTTGTCAACTTTATAAAAGGTAACATATATAAATGCAAATTCCATTCTTCATTATTTGATAGATCCAAGAGCAGAGGATTTACCATCAGGAGGTGAAATGCATCATTACCGAAGAGAAAGTTTGTCGAGTCTGCAAGAAAAAAATAGGAAACAGGTTTGATCACTAGATATCTGCCCTTAAGTTTATTGAACACTTAAATATTTATTTATATATATATATTTAAGTGTTCAATATCTATATATATAAATAAATTTATAGATACAGTTACATATTTATTAAAGTTTATTTAGTTAAGTAGTTAAGCTTGAAGTCACCAGTTTCTCCTCAGCAAATGATACTTTTTGTTCTGTGACCATTTAATCTGTGAATAACATCCAAATAAGAACGATAGATTTTTTCTTGAGAACTTATCCCAAAGATCAACTTGGGTAGTATAAGATCAAGGATGAAACTGATAGTCAAGGCTAGAACTAACCATGGATGATGAAGAACCAGAGACAATGAATTAACAGCATTGGATTAGAGGATTACTGCACAGGCTTTAAAGGTTTAGCTTTTCTGTTGTGCATACACCTTTCTATGTCCCCACAATTGCTCAAATGACTTAAGAGTGAAGGTTCTAAATTCAAGGAATATCAGTTTTACAACATTGAGAAATGAACTAGCAGAAATGGACTTGGAAAAACTTGAAGGTGAATTAATCTCAGAGTGATAGAATACTTCCATTGGGTTCAGGCTAAATATGTTTTCCACAAAGGCTGCCAAGTATAAAGCCTCCTTAAGTGATAACCAAAACAAAACAATGAAGCTTATAACAGGCATTTTGAGCGATTATCTTAGTTCTGTAATCAACAGGGATGAAATTACAAGGCCATTAAGGACATGAAAAGAATATTGACAAAATGTATCCAAAGTTTGATAAGTACTTAGAGACATGCAATGCAGAAACCGGCCCTAAGGCCCTGCAGGTCTAGTTGACCAAGGTTCTCATCCAAGCAGTCCAGTTGGCCCATATCCCTCTTTTTATACCTTTCCTATTGTGTACCTGTCCAAGTTGTTAATATACTTGCCTCAACCACTTCCTCTGGGAGCTCATTCCATATACTGACCATCCTCTGGGCGAAAACATTGCTCTTTGGGCTCCTATTAAATCTTTTCCCTCTCACCTTAAACCTTGTCCTCTAGTTCTTGAGTTCCCCAACTCTGAGCAGAAGATCATAAGCACTAATTCATCTATGTCCCTCCTGATTTTACTCATTCTCCTGCACTCCAATGAAAGAAGTCTCAACCTGCTCAACGGCTCTCCATAACTCAGTAACCTGAGCCCTACCAACATCTATCTAATTCTCATTTGTGCTCCTTCCAGATTAATGGCATCTTCCCAAAAGCAAATACTGTTTATTTCAAAGGCAGCCTCACTAATGTACTTGGAGCAAAAAGATGACTAAGGAAAAGAGTATGGCCTGTTAAAGTTTTCTTTGGCATTGAGGAATGTGAAAGGAGACTTAATTGAGATAAATGTTGGAAGGTGGGGATGACTGGTTTAGTAGGAAGGACAGCAGAGGTACAAAACCAGATGGAGTAGATTTTATAAGCACTTGACAACAGGGTTTAAGGAGAAATTATGAAAATACTTTCTGCCAAGTAGTGATGGGAGTCTGGAATTGCTGACTAGAAAGACACCATCATCAGATGTAAACAATATTTGGATTTGAACTTGGAAGAGCCATGACCACATGGCTGTCAATCACATGCTGGAAAATGGAATTAGTCTGGGTGGGCTTTTTCAGCAAGTTAAATGGTTTTCTGTGCTATAAATTTACAGTGATTCTGCTATCACTTGTCCAGACCCCTTCACACTTATCGGGCTTTTGTTTTTCTTTTGAAGCTTTACAACTTCAGGCTGACTTCATGGACTCCTGGGGACACACAGATAGAGTTTGGCTTTAGCTTTAAGGATGACCATACATCCAGCTGATACCAGGATTGTCCACATGTGAGAGGCTTTATCACAAGTCCTGATCAAAGTATTTTATGCAGATGCTGGAATCTGAACCGAAAAGTAAATTGCTGAAGGAACGGCAAAGTTCAGCAGCATCTATGGAGGGAACACTGACAGTTAGATAAAGGACTCAACCTGAGATATTGGCTGTCCATTTCCCTCCACAAATGTCACCTGAGTGCTGAATTCCTGTAGCAGTTGTATTTTGTGCAGAGTTGCCATTGTATAAAAGGGTGCAAGCTTATCATGCAGAGGGAGCGGTGTGTTGAACTGCCTTGTTGCAAGCACCATACTAGAGACCTGAGAGAAGGCCACTGCCTCTTCTCCAGCTAACTCAATGTTAACCTTTGCAATAGTGAGTATAGGCCTCAGGCGGCTCACCTGTAAAGCAAAGCACTTTGCTGTGAGCCCGAGGAGATTGAGGGATGCACAACCAAGAAATGTGAAGCAGTTTACACAAGCACAGAAATTGTCACATTCATTTTGTGGCTCTAGTACTATTTTCTTGATATGCAAAATATATAGCACCTTACAAGATAGTTAATTAGCACATAGATAAATCCCCAGGGCCTGACAAGGTGTTCCCTCAGATAGTGTGGGAGGCAAGTGCAAAAATTGCCAAAGCCCGAGTGGAGATAGATAAATCATCTTTAGCGACGTGTTATGTACCGGAGGAATGGAGGATAGACAATGTTGTTCTGCTGTTTAAGAAAGGCTCTAAATATAAACCAGCAAATTATAGGCCGGTGAGTCTGACATCAGTTACTGGAAGGTACTCTGAGGGACCAGATATGTAAGTACATTAAGGATAGTCAGCATGACTTCGTGCCACATTGACTAACCAATGTTAGAGAATTTTTTGAGTAAGTTACCAGGGAAGTTGATGAAGGCAAGATGGTGGATATTGTCCACATGGACTATAGCAAAGCTCAGGCCTAATAACTAAATTGTTATGGAAACAGCAAATAAGAATCCTTCTACATCTAAGTGCAGTGGTGTTCCTGAGTCTCCACCCGGGACTTGCATGACTGACAGTAGTGAAAACTGGGAGAAAGCTACTGACATGATGAAGGAAGCCATGAACACTACCAGAGATGGAGGACCTTCATTGCTGCCCTAATGGGCAGTAAGTAAGGACTTTAGCAGGCATTTGACAAGGTCCCGTAAGGGAGGTTGCTCAAGAAGGTTCAGTCATTGGCATTCAAGATGAGGTAGTAAGTTGGATTAGGCATTGACTTTGTGGTAGTACATGGTTGCCCCGCTGACTGTGACCAGTGGAGTGCAGCAGGGTCAGTGCTGGGTCCGTTGTTGTTTCCCATCTTTATCAATGATCTGGGTGATAATGTGGGTAACTGGATCAGCAAATTTGCAACTAAGATTGGGGGTGTAGTGGACAGAGATGAAAACTATCAAAGCTTGCAGCAAGATCTGGACCAGCTGGAAAAATGGGCTGAAAATGGTAGAGGAGTTTAATGCAGACAAGTGTGAGGTATTACACTTAAGTAGGACCAACCAGGGTAGGTCTTACACAGTGAATGGAGGGGCACTGAGGAGTGCTGTAGAACAAAGGGATCTGGGAATACAGGTCCAAAATTCATTGAAAATGATGTCACAGGTAGATAGAATTATAAAGAAAGTTTTTGGCCTTCATAAATCAAAGTATTGAATTGAATTGACTTTATTTCTTACATTCTTTGCATTCGTCTGAATGTGCAATGTGCGAATTATAGTAATCTGTAATAAATAGTATGTACATAAGATATACAACAGAACAGTCAATATAACATAGAAATACAATTGTATCAGGATGAGTTGATCAGTCTTGTGGCCTGGTGGAAGAAGCTGTCCCAGAGCCTGTTGGTCCTGGCTTTTATGTTGCAGTACCATTTCCTGGATGGTAGCAGCTGAAGCAGTTTGTGGTTGGGATGACTTGGGACCCCAATGATCCTTCAGGCCCTTTTTACACACCTGTCGCAGTAAGTGTTCTGAATAGTGGGAAGTTCACATCCACGGATGTACTGGGCTGTCTGCACCACTCTCTGCAGAGCCCTGCGATAAAGGGAGGTACAGTTCCCATACCAGACAGTGATACAGCCAGTCAGGATGCTCTCAATTGTGCCCCTGTAAAAAGTCCTTAGGATTTGGGGACTCATGCTAAACTTCTTCAGCAGTCTGAGGTGAAAGAGGCGCTGTTGTGCTTTTCTCACCACACAGCCAGTATGTACAGACCACGTGAGATCCTCAGTGATGTGTATACAGAGGAACTTGAAGTTGCTCACCCTGTGAACCACAGATACATTGATGTCAATAGGGGTGAGCCTTTCTCCATTCCTCCTGTAGTCCACAACAAGCTCTTTTGTTTTTGCGACACTGAGGGACAGGTTGTTTTCTTGACACCACTGTGTCAGAGTGATGATTTCCTCTCTGTAGGCTGCCTCATTATTATTTGAGATTAGGCCAATCAGTGTAGTATAATCTGCAAATTTAATTAGAGTGTGGGAGCTGTGGGTGGCACAGTCATGGGTGCACAGAGAGTAAAGGAGGGGGCCTAGGACACAGCCCTGCGGGGCTCCTGTGTTGAGGGGCAGAGGTGAGGGAGCCCACTCGTACCACCTGCTGGTGATCTGACAAGAAGTCCAGAATCCAGCTGCACAAGACAGGGTGAAGGCCGAGGTCTCTGAGTTTCTTGTCGAGCCTGGAGGGAATTATGGTGTTGAATGCTGAACTGTAGCCCAAGAACAGCATTCTCACATAAGTATCCCTCTTCTCTAGATGTGTCAAGCTGTGACTATTGCGTCATCTGTGAATTGGTTGTGTCAGTAGGCAAATTGTAGGGGGTCCAGTGTGGATGGCAGCATGCTGCAGATACTGTCCTTGATTAGCCTCTCAAAGCATTTGCTTATTATTAGGGTGAGTGCGACAGGACGTCAGTCATTCAGACATGTTACCTTGATCTTTTTAGGTACAGGGACAATGGTGGATGTTTTGAAGCAGAAGGGCACTCTACTCCAGGAGATGGATGTTATGTTGAAGTTGTATAAGATGCTGGTGAGGCCTGATTTGGAGTATTGTGTGCAGGTTTGGTTTGGTCATGTACCTACAGGAAAGATGTAAGTAACGTTGAAAGAGAAGAAAAAATTTACAAGGATATTGCCAGGTCTGGAGGACCTGAGTTATAGGGAAAGATTGAATAGGTTAGGACCTTATTCCTTGGACAATTGAAGATAGTGGGATGATTTGATAGAGGTATACAAAATTATGAGGGATATAGATAGGGTGGGTGAGACTGCAAATAGAGGTCATGGATTAAGGGTGAAAGGTAAAAAGTTTAAAGGGAACATGAGGAGAAACTTCTTCACTCAGAGGGTTGTATAAGCAGTGTATATAGAACCATAGTAACATAGATGGTAGGGTTATGGAGTGCTATGGTTCTGGTGTAGGTCGGTGGGAATAGGCAATTTAAATAGCTTGACATGTACTTGATGGGCCGAAGGGCCTGCTTCTATGACAATGACATTGAAAAGGCAGGCCAATGGGCATTATTAGAGACAATGATAAATCTGCTTTGGGTGGTAGTGTAACATGCAAGAGAATTTATTTCACAGCTGATCCAGATGTTTTTAGGCTGGCTTAAGCTAATAGTCTGAAGCAGAACCAAGAATTTAAATTTAAATTCCTTAACCTTAAAGTTTTACTTTGACAATAAGAACTTGTATTTTTATCGCATTTTAATGCAGCAGAATTTCACAAGAACTTTTTCAAACAAAATTCACGCCCTTAAGCATTTTGAGTTTCAAAAGTCAAAGTGAATTTATTATCAAAGTGAATATATGTCACTATATACAACCCTGAGATTCATTTTCTTGCAGGCATACTCAGTAAGTTCAAGAACTATAATAGAATCAATGGAAGACTGTACCCAACAGCACAGACAGACACAACAAATCGTGCAAATGCAAAAGAGAAAAGAAAGGAAGAAAAAAGAAGTGGATGAATGGATAGATAGATAAATAAGCAATAAATATCAAGAACATGACATAAAGAGTCCTTGAAAGTGAGTCCATAGGTTGTGGGAACAGTTCAGTGAAGTTATCCCCTCTAGTTCAAGAGCCTGATTGTTGAGGGGTATAAATGTTCCTGAACCTGGTAGTATGATTCCTGAGGCTCCTATAGCTTCTTCCTGGTGGTTGTGAGGGTCCCTGATGATGGATGCTGCTTTCCTGCGATAGTGCTCCATGTAGATGTGCTCAATGGAGGGGAGAGCTTTGCCCTTGATAGACTGGGCCATATCCACTAATTTTTCTAGGATTTTCTGTTCAAGGGCATTGCTGTTCCCATACCAGGCCGTAATGGCAAACAGTCAATATAGGTGGAGACGTATGAAGATTTAGAGAGGGAATTCTAAATTTTAACAGTGGTAACTGAATGCATGGTAGATTTCAGATCCTCAAGAGGCCAAAATTGGAGAGGCAAAGGTATAAGGGTGGAGTTGTTTGGTGAGGGCTGAAGAGAGGCAAGGTGGAAGTGTTGATGATGTTTTTGGCTCTGAAAGAGGTTGTAGTGATAAGGAGGAGTGAGGGATTTGGAAACATGAATGAGAATCTTAAAATCTGGATGCCCATTGATGGGAAATTGATGTCCGTCGGTAAACTTAGGTAATACGTGAACAAGAATCTGCAAGTTAGGATATGGACAAAAGCTCTTAATTTCTGTGAAACTAAGGCAACAGATCCTTACAGGCTGCTAACGCAAGGAATTATTCTATTGGGTCCATGGCCTCCTCCCCATTAAGTTAAATGTTTCTTTCATCAGTGAAATGGTACAGATGGTAGCTCTTCAATAATGTTCAAGCATTTCATGTCAAAGTTTGAAGCTAGTAACAGATATGGTTTCCATGGAGATGGTGTTTGTTCAATTGTGAAGCTGTTCCTGCATACAATACTGAATTCTGAACAAGGTGGTTTTAAAAGTTTTGGTTAGCCATGTTATGAATGTAAATGGTTCTCATTATTCAATATTGTAACAGCAATGAAAATGAGTTCCATAATGAGTTCAGCATTGCATTTGCAAAATAGACCCTTAGTCACTGAGCAGCCAGATTAAATGAATATTGGAAGCCTTCAAAAAAAGTGAGTACCGTACTTGTTGACGAGCATAAAGCCAGCAAAGCTGCTTTCAACCACCTCATAAATACTCATTATTATTCAAAGGACATGAGCTTGCTTCACATTATCAGAAGCAAGGATGACCAGCCTATATATTAATTGTGTTACATTTTATTTGTCCTGATTTTTCAAACTTGCTCTCTAATGACCCTCACTATCATGTGTTTAGAATGCATGAATGGATCTTGTATTTATGTATGCAGTATCAGAATGTACAGATAACATCTTTGCACGCTGTAACCATCATACACATATAAACACCAAAGCATAACCCACATACATATCCTGTTTTTAATATCTACTGAACCGCTGCCAGCAACTCTTCACTGCCTGTGTGCTGAGGTGTTGTGAGGAACTGCCAAGTCACCAAGGGGAAGTATTAACAAACCAGTCCTGACCTGGTGTTTGTCAAAGTTCTGCATTTCTTTATTTTTATTTCATGCCTATGGCATTGTTATATTTACAAAATATGTTGAGTCACAGGTGGATTTTTTAAGGGTTAGAGATTCGTTTTATTTGTCACATGTGCATTGAAACATACAGTGAATTGTGAAATTTGCATCGATCAAATAGGCGAGGATTGATTGGGCAGCCCACAAGTGTGGTCATGCTTCCAGCACCCACATAGCGTGCCCATGACTCACTATCCCGAACCATAGAACCAGAGAACATTACAGCACAGTACAGGCCCTTCAGCCCTCTATGCTGTGCCGTCCCATATAAAAAAAGTACTAAACCCACACTACCCCATAACCCTCTATTTTTCTTTCATCCATGTGACTGTCCAAGAGGCTCTTAAATACCCCTAATGTTTTAGCCTCCACCACCATCCCTGGCAAGTCATTCCAGGCATTCACAGCCCTCTGTGTTAAAAAAAAAAGCTTACCCCTGATGTCTCCCCTGAACTTCCCTCCCTTAATTTTGTACATATGCCCTCTGGTGTTTGCTGTTGGTGCCCTGGGAAACAGGTACTGACTATCCACCCTGTCTATGCCTCTCGTAATCTTGTAGACCTCTATCAAGTCCCCTCTCATTCTTCTACGCTCCAAAGAGAAAAGTCCCAGCTCTGCTAACCTTGCTTCATATGACTTGTTCTCCAAACCAGGCAACATCCTGGTAAATCTCCTCTGCACCCTCTCCATAGCTTCCACATCCTTCCTATAATGAGGTGACAAGAATTGAACACAATACTCTAAGTGCGGTCTCACCAGAGATTTGTAGAGTTGCAACATGACCTCTCTACTCTTGAACTCAATCCCCCTGTTAATGAAGCCTAGCATCCCATAGGCCTTCTTAACTACCCTATCAACCTGCGCAGCAACCTTGAGGGATGTATGGATTTGAACCCCAAGGTCCCTTTGTTCATCCACACTCTTAAGTAACTGACCATTAATCCTGTACTTAGTCTTCTGGTTTGTCCTTCCAAAATGCATCACCTCACATTTAGCCGGATTGAACTTATGCTCTGGAATATGTGAAGAAACCAGAGCACCTAAAAGGAACCCACGCCGTCACAGGAAGAACGTACAAACTCCTTAGGTGCAGCAGTGGGAATTGAACACTGATCAGTGATTGCTGTCCCTGTAATATTGTTATACAAACCATTGTGCTACTGTGGTACTTTGCTAGTTTAACAATTCATACTGATGTGCCTACACGCCATGTGCTACAACTTTTCTAATAAGCCTTTTCTAATATGTGGCATCTTTTCAAAAGATTTGTGAAAGTCCATTGTACACACATCAATTACATTATCCTCATTAATTCTTACCTGCTACCTCATCAAAAATTTCTGTCAAATTGGATAAACATGATGTGCCCTTAAGAAACCTACATTGATTTGCCTTAATTAACTTATTTACTCCAGATGGCTATCAATCCTGTCCCAGATTAATGTTTCTAACCACTTTCCCACTCCTGATCTTAAACTTGTTGCCCAGAAATTATTAAGGTTATGTTTACTTCCTTTTTTAAGCAAAGAAGTAACTTACCCCATTCCTAGTCAAAAGCTCCAGGAAAACACAATGATGAAAAATAGTTTTATATATAAGTTGTTTATAAAATAAATCTGTCATTGCTGTATGATTTTTGGAAAATTAATTGTTGATTTCATTCAATGACAATAGAATACCTTATTTTTACTTCCTTAGATTTTGAATGATCCAGTGGAAAACATTTTCCCTTATTGACACCAACAATATAATTGAATGTTCTCATTATGTCCACATCCCCCCCCCCCATGAACTTGCACCAGTCCTATGAGTTTGATTTTGTTTCCTGCTACAACAGCACAAGGCACAGCTTCCTCTCTTGATGCCTTACATCCCATTTACCTCCACATGCCATCAGTCCCTCCTTGAGAGCAATCAGATGCACATTCAGTAATGCACATCTGGTAGGTGAAATCCACATCATTCACTGTTGCTGAGATAGTAGGAAGGGGATGGTTGGTTCATGTCTGACAAAGAGCCACGATAGAGAGGTTTGAAGACTGAACTAGTCATGGGATATGTGAGTCATCAACCCAAGCACTGGGCAGGTGGGGTTGGCTGTGGAGTGCTGAGTTTGAACTGTAAAACAATGTGGTGGTCTAAAAGTGGCCTGTGAAAGCCATTGTTAAACTTACTTCCTGCAACACACAAAAGCAGATTACAGTAATTTGCACTGGAGCATTTAATTGATATTTTACTGTGGGATTGAGTTTCAAAATATAAGCCTCTTTGACAAATATAGAAGGCCTTAATTCTACATTTTGCTGCTTTAAGAGTGTTGCAGTATTATTTGATGAGGAATAAAAATATTGTGATTGCTAAATATTTCTGAGTTGTATCACTGCTCAGAAGCAGAGATAGATAAGAGTTATCGGGAGGTAGTCACACCGAAAAGACAGGAGGTAGGCAAATGGGTGACAGCCAAGAGAGGCGGGGGAGCAGACAGAGAGAGAAGAGCACCCCTGTGGCCGTTCCCATCAAAAATAAGTATACCGTTTTGGATACTGTTGGTGGGGATGACCTACCAGGAACAAGCTGCAGTGGTCCTGTCTCTGGCACTGAGGTTGGACCCTCAACTAGGAAGGGGAGGAGGGAAGAGAAGAGAGCGGTATTGATAGGGGATTCTATAGTCAGGGGGGCGGATAGGAGATTTTGTGGGGAAGATCGGGAGTCTCGGATGGTATGTTGTTTCCCTGGTGCCGGGGTCCGAGACATCTCAGATCGGGTGCAGGTTATTCTCGAGAAGGAGGGCAAGAATCCAGATGTTGTGGTCCATGTAGGGACCAACGACGTGGGTAGGATGAGTGAGGGGGTCCTGCGTAGGGAGGTCAGGGAGTTAGGTGTGAAGCTGAAGAGCAGGACCTCCAGGGTAACAATCTCAGGATTGCTACCTGTGCCACGTGCGAGTGAGGCAAGGAACAGAAAGATTATAAAGATTAATGCGTGGCTGAGAGGATGGTGCAGGAGGGAGGGCTTCAGGTGTGTAGATAATTGGGCTTTGCTCCAGGGAAGGTGGGATCTGTTCCGAAGGGACGGTTTACATCTAAACTGGAGCGGTACTAACATTCTTGCAGGGAAGTTTGCTAGTGCTTCTTGGGGGGGGGGTTTAAACTGAATTTGCAGGGGGCGGGGATCCAGAATGTGAGAGAGGATAGCGAGAGGAAGAATAAAGGACAGGTGGGGACTACACGGTTCCGGAATATTAAGTGTGTAGTAGAGAAAGGTGAGGCGGAACAAGTGATAAGGAGGACACATGTACAGAGGGATGGTCTGACGGAGCATGGAGTTAAATGTGTTGAAAGAATAAGTAAATTTAGGAAGGACAACAAAATTCTAGGGGTTTATAGCCCAATGGGAGTTCGGGGAGCTGGGTTAAGCACAATAGGCAGCGATTCAAACAGAGAGAGGAGAAATGGGCTAAAAATTCTATATCTGAATGCACAAAGTGTCAGAAATAAGGCGGATGAGCTTGAAGCTCAGGTGCGAATGGGTAACTATGATATTGTTGGGATAACGGAGACATGGCTGCAGGGAGATCAGAACTGGGAAATGAATGTACAAGGGTATACGTGCTATCGTAGGGACAGAAATCTGGGCAGAGGGGGTGGGGTGGCCCTGTTGGTGAGGAATGAGATTCAGTCCTTTGCAAGGGGGGGACATAGGGTCAGGAGAAGTAGAGTCTGTGTGGATAGAACTGAGAAACAGTAAGGGCAAAAGGACCCAAATGGGTGTTGTCTACAGGCCACCAAACAGTAGCATGGATATTGGGTGCAAGTTGAATAGGGAGTTAACATTGGCATGTGGCAAAGGTAATGTCGCAGTAGTTATGGGGGATTTCAACATGCAGGTGAACTGGGAGAATCAGGTTGGTGCTGGACCACAGGATAGGGAGTTTGTAGAGTGCCTATGGGATGCATTCTTAGAACAGCTTGTACGAGAGCCGACCAGGGACAAGACTTTTCTGGATTTAGTGTTATGTAATGAACAGGATTTGATAAGCGATCTTGAAGTAAAGGAGCCATTAGGAGGTAGTGATCATAATATGATGTTTTTATCTGCAATTTGAGAAGGATAAGGGCAGCTCGGAGGTGTCAGTGTTGCAGTTGAACAGGGGAAACTATGGAGCCATGAGGGAGGAGCTGGCCAAAGTTGACTGGATGGATAGCCTAGGAGAAAAGACAGTGGAACAGCAATGGCAGGTATTCTTGGGAGTAATGCACAAGATGCAAAATCAGTTCATCCCCCAGAGAAGGAAGGATTCAAAGGGGGGAAAGGGGCCACAGTGGTTGACAAAGGAAGTCAGAGATTGCATAGCATTAAAAAAAAGGAAGTATGACAGAGCTAAGGTAAGTGGGAGGACAGATGATTGGGAAGTTTTTAAGGAACAACAGAACTTAACTAAAAAGGCAATACGGGGAGAAAAAATGAGGTACGAACGCAAGCTAGCCAGGAATATAAAGGAAGATAGCAAAAGCTTTTTTAGGTATGTGAAGAGAAAGAAGATAGTTAAGAACAATGTTGGGCCCTTGAAGAATGAATTGGGTGAAATTGTTATGGGAAACAGAGAAATGGCAGAAGAATTTAATGAGTACTTTAGATCTGTTTTCACTAAGGAAGACACAAGCAATCTCCCAGATGTATGGATGGACCAAGGACATAGGGTAACAGAGGAAATGAAACAGTTTGACATTAGGAAGGAAATGGTGCTGAGTAGACTGATGGGACTGAAGGCTGACAAATCCCCAGGTCCAGATGGTCTGCATCCTAGGGTACTAAAGGAGGTGGCCCTGGAAATTGCGGATGCATTGGTAATCATTTTCCAATGTTCCTTAGATTCAGGATCAGTTCCTGAGGATTGGAGAATGGCTAATGTTATCCCACTTTTTAAGAAAGGAGGGAGGGAGAAAACAGAGAACTATCAACCTGTCAGTCTGACATCAGTGGTGGGGAAGATGCTAGAGTTCATTATTAAGGATGAAATAGTGGCATATCTAGATAGCAGTGATAGGATTGGGCCGAGCCAGCATGGATTTACCAAGGGTAAATCATGCTTGACTAATCTATTGGAGTTTTTCGAGGATGTAACCAGGAAGTTAGATGGGGGAGATCCAGTGGATGTAGTGTACCTTGATTTTCAGAAGGCATTTGATAAGGTCCCACATAGGAGATTGGTTGGTAAAATCAAAGCTCAGGGCATCGGGGGGAAGACATTGACATGGATAGAAAACTGGTTGGCAGATAGAAAGCAAAGGGTAGCGGTGAATGGGTGTTTCTCGGAATGGCAGGTGGTGACTAGTGGGGTGCCACAGGGCTCGGTATTGGGACCACAGCTATTTATAATTTACGTCAACGATTTAGATGAAGGCATTGAGAATAACATCAGCAAATTTGCTGATGATACTAAGCTGGGTGGCAGTGTGACATATGATGAGGATGTTAGGAGAATTCAGGGTGACTTGGATAGGCTGGGTGAGTGGGCAGATACTTGGCAGATGACGTTTAATGTGAATAAGTGTGAGGTTATCCACTTTGGGAGTAAGAACAGGAAGGCAGATTATTATCTGAACAGTGTAGAGTTAGGTAAGGGAGAAATACAAAGAGATCTAGGAGTACTTGTTCATCAGTCACTGAAGGTGAATGAGCAAGTGCAGCAGGCAGTGAAGAAGGCTAATGGAATGTTGGCCTTTATTACAAAGGGAATTGAGTACAAGAGCAAGGAAATCCTCTTGCATTTGTACAGAGCCCTGGTGAGACCACACCTGGAGTATTGTGTACAGTTTTGGTCTCCAGGGTTAAGGAAGGACATCCTGGCTGTAGAGGAAGTGCAGCGTAGATTCACGAGGTTAATTCCTGGGATGTCTGAACTGTCTTGCGCAGAGAGGTTAGAGAGACTGGGCTTGTACACGCTGGAATTAAGGAGATTGAGAGGGGATCTGATTGAAACATATAAGATTATTAAGGGATTGGACAAGATAGAGGCAGGAAATATGTTCCAGATGCTGGGAGAGTCCAGTACCAGAGGGCATGGTTTAAGAATAAGGGGTAGGTCATTTAGGACAGAGTTAAGGAAAAACTTCTTCTCCCAGAGAGTTGTGGGGGTCTGGAATGCACTGCCTCGGAAGGTAGTGGAGGCCAATTCTCTGGATGCTTTCAAGAAGGAGCTAGATAGGTATCATATGGATAGGGGAATCAAGGGATATGGGGACAAGGCAGGAACCAGGTATTGATAGTAAATGATCAGCCATGATCTCAGAATGGCGGTGCAGGCTCGAAGGGCCGAATGGTCTACTTCTGCACCTATTGTCTATTGTCTATTAATGAATATGCTCAAAAATGGTCTAGGACTCTATTAAATTAAAGCAACTAGTATATTGATATCAAGCTTAGTCCTGCTGGGTAAATTGTTGGCAGGAGGACTACCTTTTCTGAGCATGTGGAATTTCAATTTCAGTTCAATTTCTTGAACTGTTGTATACATATTTATCTTAATTTTATTCCAATTTATAGATACTACATTCAGAGAAGGGGATTTTGGTCTACTTGAAAGACATGCTGGAATCTAAGACTTTACTATGTGTAAAGTATCTGAATAAATGTGTATAGGTTTTTGGGCTAAATTTGAGATTGCCCATCAGAACATTGGAAGAGTGATGGGTTCTAATTTTCTATTATTGTATAGTAATCTCTTTTGGGAGACACTGTTAATTCATACTACTGACTTATGCTTATTAATAACTAAAGAATCAATGTTGGCACAGATTCAGTTAGTCAACATAGTACCTGGTGTTGGAACATGACGATCATGGTCAGAAAATAGTAAGTTAAGGAGAAAAACAGCAACATAATAATAGCAGGCGATCTGGATGATATGGTGGTCAATTAAATATTTCACTTTGTCTTTCAGTTTATATCCTACCCCAATTTAAAGAATTAAATGCAAATTAAGTTGCTTTTTCCAATTTGTGTTATTTTTAAATGCTTTTCTCCTCTTCAGATTGGTTACTTAAAGTTGTTTCTCTTCTTCTAGTGCCTTTGCCCGTTATCCCAATGGTGTTGTGGTCCATTATTTCTGCTGCAAAGACCGAAATGTTTGTCCCACAGAGACGTGAATGTGCAAGCTCATTTGAAATGCAGGAATCTATTTGCTGTCTAGATAGACAGTTGGAAAACATGGAGGCTTGAGAAGGCGCCTGCCTTTCACTGAAGGAGGAGCAACTGTTGGACAAATGGCACGCACACTGTTACACTGTTGGCGTTAATAATTACATTAATAATTGTGTATATACTGGCATGTTGGCTTTCTGCTTACATTGGGGTATTAGTGTAAAACTGGAAGCTGTTTCATGTGTAAAGTTGTATAGTAAACTTGTGCCACTTTATGAAAGACAGTTGCACTACATGATGGTAAACCCCAGGGTATGAAAGCACTGTGCTCTGAAGTACTTTGTTAAAGGGGCTATTGACTTTTAGCCTGACCAGGGATTAAATCTCTTCAAAGCAAGATGACATTTTGAGTATTGTTCTCATTTACGTTATATCTTGTTTCAAGCCCTCAGCTCATAGCACTTCTGGTTTGTAACACCCTGATTTTTATTTCCACGTGATATTTGCTTTGAGTGTGTGCCTTCATCTAACAAGAAAAACTATGAAACTCCCAAAAGTGTTGCATTGCACAGAATAATCTACTTACCTGTACTGTGCTCCATTTGGAGTTCGTCCTGATGCTATAAAATACATTTAATGATCTTTCTATTTAAGATCTTGAAACTGTAAATGTTAAATTTGGGTAAATATACTTAGAACCCAAAATTTTGAAATGCTGAACATTTCTTGTATGTCTTACCATTTTGTATTTTTTCACTTTAACATCCAACTTAATAAAACAACAGTACAGAATCATTTCCCACCTGTTCTCCAGTTTGGGTGGAACTCGTGATGCTGCAGTTGATATGATTCCCTCTCTCCTCTCCCTACATTTCCACTTTAGAACAGAATTCTTGCAGTTGAATGCCACCATACAGTACTGTGCAAAATTCTTAGGCTGCTTAGATTTTTTATATTGTTTCAGATGGTGTGGTCTCTGCAAATCCCTGATCGCAACATCACTGAGGCTGTCTGGGATTACCTGGAGAGACAGAAGCAAGCGAGACAGTCTGCAAAAGAACTCTGGCAGTTCTCCAAGATGCTTGGAACAAACTACCAGCTGACTTTCTTATAAAACTGCATAACAGAATACTTAAGAAAATTGATGCAGTTTCAAAGGCAAAGGATGGTCACACCAAATATTGATTTGATTTAGTTTTTTTTTACTGATCACTGTTCTTTATAGTAATTTTTTTGATATTTAGAAACTTTTAATTTCATTATTTTTGAAAGCCACTTTACAGAAGTGTTTTACATGTGCCTAAGCCTCTTGCACAATACTGTACATCCAGGATGAAAAGAACACATGTAAACCAGCTTCAGTTAGGAAGTCACCCAACCATAGTTATTTCATAAACACTCTACTGACTAGTGGTTGAGGTTTCAGAGTATCACTGCAATTGTGTTCTTGTTACAAGAAGAGATGAGGAAGGAAATAATGTACAGAATTGTTCCTTTGGCTTTAGTAGTAACCATAAAGTTGTATTTTAAATAGTTCCTTAAATTAATCTGGCTGATTTTGTTTGTGTAATTGCAATGGACTGTGGAATTGTACTTATTCCAAGCAAGGAACAAACATCAGTTGAAGTTAAGTTCATTGACAGTGAATTTATTTTTTTAATATTTCCAAAAGTGATATTTAAAACTATTTTGTCCACCCGGCTACCTTCACCCCTGCACAGTTATGGCAGCCGTTCCAAGGAGGGGAATTTACTGAAGGCATAGATGTAAAGAGTAGGCATACAACAAGCTGATGCACGTGTTTTAATCACTTTTCAATCGCATAACCAGCATTCTATGGAAACAATTACTGAAGACTGGAAAATTGAGTTGAATGTGTTGATATTGTAAGGATAAGTTTACCAAAACCGATGATAGGAAACATCCCAACTTGTCAGTCTTCCAACATTTAGCTCTGCATTGAATGCTATGATTTGGAATTAAGTCATGATAATCTTACAAAGATTTTATTTTTCAAACAGTTTATTTTTATATTTACCCCCAGTTAAATTTGGACCAATTCCAAGACTGCCTAGTTTTGTGCAAGAAAAAAAGAAAACAAGCGAATTGAGAACTTCAATACTTCATTCTACTCATTTCCAGTTACTGGTGAGCTGCTTTTGACAAAGTTGACTAGAAGTCTGAGTAACAGTGTGCACCCAACTTGAAGTGAAAAGAGAATAGGAAGAGACTAAACATTTTCTTGGCTTCAAAGTTAGGTAATAATATATGAGAAAAATTAGAAGGACAAAAAGTTATTTGGAGCAATAAATGATGCTAGCATGCCAATGATAAACACACAAGAGAAAAGGTGCAGTTAAGCTCCACACAATTTATAGTATGAAAATAAATTGGAAACTGTGACAGGACTGTTTTCTTGTGTTATAATCTGAGATTGAATCCCCCATATTTCATATTGAATAACTTTTACTTTGTTCTGTATCGTACTTCTAAGGATACCCAAAGTTTCCTCCGGATGAGAAAACTACTTTTACTTAACTATCCAGATGGGAGGCTGAGCGACACACATAAAATTCTGGAGGAACTCAGCAGGCCAGACAGCGTCATTGGAAAAGAATACAGTCGATGTTTTGGGCTGATACATTGACTGTACTCTTTTCTATAGATGCTGCCTGGCCTGCTGAGCTCCTGCAGCATTTTGCGTGTGCTGCTTGGATTTCCAGCATCTGCAGATATTTTCTTGTTTCAGATGGGAGGTGGAATGACCATGTTAGATTCAATTCAAATTGTGGTTGGTTTAGATTTCCTTTATCTGCAGCATGTTGGGAAATGAGTTGACAATATTCTCAACATTGTTCCACAGCTGTTTGGAACATACGGACCTTAATTATTTTCTGAAGCCGAGCCTGTACATATCAGACAATGCAAGGTGGAATTTGAGATAGCATGTTACTGAGATTATTTGCATTTCTGAATCCATTTGTTTTAAATCAATGTATGACTCCCTGGTTTAATTCTGGCATTTGGATATTTTGTGGTTACTCTAACTTCAGTTTCTCAGCTTTTTGAGCCGGAAGTGGAAAGGTTATTTAACTCTTCCTCCTGCATCTCACCAAAGTGACTGTGGGTTTTTCTCCCTTGAGGAATTTTGAAATTTGAAGGTGAGCTGTGAAAAGTCGTGTATCTTTATGTTACTCTCTGGAACCGCAACACATCATCCATTCTTTCCCTCCTCTCCTGTAAAAACTAGAACATTGAATTTCTAGATGTCCCATGATAGGATATACATTTTTGCTTTAACCTGAAGATTCACTAATGCATACCCGGCTGTGAGATCCAACAGTAGATTTCTGAATAAATCCAGCAAGTGGCAGGCAAAGACAGCTTTCACTCGGTCAGTTGATCTCAGTCAAAGCGGTTTTGCAACAGTAAAATAAATCATTAAAATGGCCAGTTATTCTATCTGCAGTCTCTTCTGAGTGCCATCATACACATTAACAACTGCCATCTAAATATTTATGGCATTGCATCCTTATCATGCTGGTTAAGGCAGCCAAAGTGGAGTGCAGAGGCCCTTTGACTAAGACAGGCGTGTGGCAGTCTCCAGTTAGAGCCTTCCTGGATGACCTCACAGTGACAACTACATCAGTCATAGGTTGTGGATAGATCCTGCAGGGGTAGAGAGACTCATCGCATGGACAAAGATGATCATTAAGCCAGAGCAATCCAGGTTTCTGGTGTTAAAGAATGGCAGACTCAAGTTCCGTTTCTCCTTTCTCATGAAACCAGTCAAGGGCCTGGGGAGGGTCTTTAACTGCGGCCTAAGAGATGCAATTGCCATCCAGTAGACCACCAAGGAGTTAGAAGTCTGGCTTACCAATACGGACAAGTCAGCCCTACCTGACAAGTTCAAGGCCTGGATCTAGCAGCATAGCTTCCTCCCCTGAATCCCCTGGCCCATGCTAGTATATGAGGTATCCTTGTCAACAGTTGAGCTCTTGAAAGAACCATCAGTGGCTACCTTCCAAGGTGACTGGGACTCCCACATAGCCTGAGCAGCATTGCTTTGTACAGGAAGGGGAATAAAATGCAGCTCCTCTTCAGCAGGCTGAACAAGGAGTCATGGTTTCCTGTACAAGTTAATTGCTGCTGTACAGAGATTCCAGCAATCCCAGTCTTGTCAGCAGGCATTGTGGTCTGGACAGGCAGGAAATGGAAGGCCGAGAAGCAGTGGAGATGGCTGAGGCACAGGGATCTGGTAGGGACAGTAACTTCTGGTCGGGCAAGGCTGGACAGCTTCCTTCGCCCCACTGTCATAGGGCCCAGGGCAGGGACAGATACAAACGGGTCCGGGAAGAGATGCAAATAGGTTGAGGAAGTGAGTACCACCAGGATGGTAGGAATGGGGCAGCGGGGATCTTGGACAAGCTGGAAGGGTGTGCTGAAGCAGATCTCCTGGTCCAACATTTGGCAGGCAGAACCCCAGCACGTCAGGTTCATGATCCAGGTTGCGTATGATGTCCTGCCTAATCCAGCAAACCTTTTCGCTTGGTATAAAAGTGAGGGCCATGGCAGAGGGACCCTAGAACACTTCCTCAGCAGCAGACCAAAAGCCTTAGCAGAAGGATGCTATCGCTGGCACCATGGCCTGCTGCTGAAAACAGTGGTAGATAGTATTGACATGGCCAGTAAGTACTTCCACAACCCAGAAAACCCGTAGCCTTTGTCAAAGCTGGAGACCAACTACAGCCTCAGCACAGATCACCAGCAGGCTTGCTCACCACAGTGTAATTGAAAGTCAATCTTGGCAACCAATTAAAGTTCCCTGACTTCAGAGCAACATCGTCCCTGAGGCCTGATATAGTCATTCTGTCAGAAACCTCAAAGCAGGTGCTCATGGTTGAACTGACAGTGCCTTGGGAAGACCAGATTGAGGAGACATTTGGGCATAAGAAAGCCAAATACCAGGACAGGGGTGGAGGGAACGATGTGAGCCTGTAGAGGTTGGAGGTTAGAGGTTTTTGCTGGCTGCTCACTGTGCAGAACCTATTCTCTCCTTGGCATTACAGGGGCTGCAAAGAAAAGAGCCATCGGGAACATCGCAGAGACTGCTAAACAAGCCTCCGAGTGGCTATGGATCAAGAGGTGTGACCTGTGACCAACTTTACTGGGATATTAGCCAGGGCTTGAGCAACGCTGGCAGGGTTGCCAGGGCCAGGGCCAGGGTGTCTGATGTTAAAAAGACCAGAAACAGCCGATGACCCAGGGTACGTCACTGATGAAGTGTCCCAGCAAGTCCTACGATGTATCTCAGCATCATCACTGCCGTCAGGAGACAGAGATGATAGCACACCTGCAAAGCCACCAAACTACATCACTGTTAACAGAATGGAAATTCTAATTACTGCTAGATTTGAAACACTTTGAAAAATTACAAAAGATGAAAAACTGAAATAAAAACAGAAAATGCTGGAAATGGGCAGCATCTGAGGAGAATTTCAAGTTGAAAATATTTCATCAGAATTAAGCATGGTAAAAAATCAAGAGGTGAAGAGAATAAAGGGAATATCTACGTTATGGTGGAGATCATGAGAGACTGACACAAGACACTATTTTTGAAACAGGGAGCAAACTCAGAAACCAGAGGTTAAAGGGAACTTGGGAGTCCTTGTGCAGGACTTCCTGAAGGTTAACTTGCAGGTTAGTGGTAAGGAAGGGAAATGCAATGTTAGCATTCATTTCAAGAGAACTGAAATGTAGGAGCAAGGATGTGATCCTGAGACTTTATAAGGCAGTGGTCAGACTGCACCTGGAGTATTGTAGCAGTTTTGGGCCCTATATTTATGAAAGGGTGTGCTGACAGGTTTCAGAGGCGGTTTGCAAGAATGGTCTCAGAAATGAAAAGGTCATTTGATTGCCATTACTGAAACTTGGTTAAGAGAGGGGAAGGAATAGGTGATTACTGTACCAGGTTTCAAAGTTTTAGAAAAGAGAGGAGGAGGTAAAAAGGGTGGTGGGGGGAGTTACATAACTAATCAGGGACAATATTATAGCTGCAATTGGGCGACATAATGGACTTCAGATACTGAGTCCATTTTGGGTAGAATTCAGGAATAGGAAGGGTGAACTCACACTGATAGGATTGTACTACAGAACCCTAGTAGCCACCGGGACATTGAAGAACGGATAAGTAATCAGATTAAGGAAATATGTACAAATAATAGGATTGTTGTTGTGGGGAATTTAAATTTGCTTAATATAAACTGGGACCTTCTTGGTGCTAGGAGTTTATATGGGGCAGAAGTTAATGCATCCAGGAGAATTTCATAAATCAATATGTGGACGGTCCAATGAGAGAAGGGACTGTACTGGATCTGGTGTTGGATGATGAGCCTGAGCCAGTGGGTGAACGGTTAGGGAACAGTAGCCACAACTCCTTAACATTTAGGATAACTGTGGATAAGGATAGGCATGGTCTTTGCAGAAGAATTTTAAATTGGAGTAGGACAAATTACGAGGACATTAGGCAGCAACTAAGAAGAGTTAACTGGGACCACCTTTTTTCTGGCAAGTCCACATCAGACATGTGGAGGGTGTTTAAAGATCAATTGCACAGAGTACAGGAAAGTTTAGAATGGAAAGATAAGAGAATCTTGGATGTCCAGAGAGGTGGCGAATTTAGTTAAGAAACAAAAGAAAGAATATAAAGCTTTGGAAGTCAGGATCAAACAAAGCACATGAGTATAAAGAAACCAGAAAAGAAATTAGTAAAGCCAGGAGGGGCCATGTAAAGTCCTTGGCAAGTAGGATTAAGGTGAATCCCAAGGCAACCCTATACATATATCAGGAGCAGGAAGATAACTAGGGAGAGGTTAGGACTGCTCAGGGATAAAGGGGGGAGCATTTTTCTTGAATGTGGAGAATGTGAGTGAGATACTTAAATGAGTAACTTGCTTAAGTATTTAATAAGGAAAAGGATATGGAGTACCAGGAGATCCTTGCTGAGTATATAAATATATTAGGGAGTTTAGAGGTCAAAACTCAGGTGAAGCCACATCTGGAGTATTGCATACAGTTCTGGTCGCCCCATTACAGGAAGGAAGTTGAGGCTTTGGAGAAGGTGCAGAAGAGGTTTACCAGGATGCTGCCTGCTTTAGAGGGTGTGTGCTGTCATGGGAGGCTGGATAAACTTGGGTTGTTTTCTCTGGAGCCATGGAGGCTGAGGGAAGATCTGATCTCCCCTGAGCATCCCAATTATGAGAGGTATAGCTAGAGCAGACAGGGAGTATCTGTTTCCCGGAGTTAAGGTATCTAATACGAGAGGGCACGCATTGAAGGTGAGAGGGGGTAGGTTCAAAGAGGATGTGAGGGGTAAGTTTTTTACTCAGAGAATGGTGAATGCCTGGAATGCACTGCCTGGGGTGGGGTAGAGACAAATGCATTAGAGGCTCTTAAGAGACATTTAGATAGTCACATGAATGTGAGGAAGATGGAGAGATATGGATATTGTGCAGGTGGGAGGTATTAGTGTTTGGGTGTTCTTTATTTACTTTTCAGCTGGTTCAGCGCAACATTGTGGGTTGAAGAGCATTTTCCTGTGCTGTTCTATGTTCTGGGCCTGTTCTCACTGGAGTTTTGAAGAATGAGGGATGACCTCATTGAAACTTATGTATCACTGAAAGACCCAGATAGAGTGGATGTGGAGAGGATGGATCCTAAAGTGGGGATGTTTCCTGTAGGGCACAGACTCAGAATAAGGGAATGTCCATTTAAAACAGGAATGAGGAGAAATTCTTTAGCCACAGGGTGGTGAATCTGTGGAATTCATTGCTGCAGATTAACTGGAAGACAAATCACTGGGAAAATACAGGGAAAAGGCAGGAGAATGGTGTTGAGAAGGAAGATAAATCAGCCATAATGGAATTGCAGAACAGACTAATTCTGATCTGATGTTTTATGGTCTAAGTGGTAGTGGTGATGTCATCTGAGAGAGGTGGTTGAGGCTTATTAATCAGCTGATCTGTCCAAAGGAGAAGGAGACAAAAGAAGTGAATCGGGACAAAGGTAATTTACAGAACATTGCATTTGTTTGAAATCCAAAATAAAAGTGAATGCTCAAAATGCCAAGCATATCAGATACTTCTATGGAGAAAGAAAATCGGAGTTAACATTATAAATTGATGACTTTTCATCTGAACTGACAGCATTGCAGCTGGTTAGAAGTTGCAGGGTTGATCTTTCAGCCTATGTTAGATTTCATTGGAACAATGCAAAAGGATAAAAGCAGATGTCAGAATGAAAGTGGGATGGAGAGTTAAAGTGATAGGCACTGGAACCTCATCCTTGTAGACTGAGTGAAGGGATTCCTCAAAGTGCATTTTATCCAGGCCAGTAAAGGCTGACAAATGAAGTGCACTAAATTGGAAGAAGTACAAGTCAATTGCTGCTTTACATGGAGAAAGTGGATCTCTGCATGTTCAAAGGAGCATTTGTTATCAAAGTATATATGCAATATACAAGTCTGAGATTCGTCTTTTCCAGACAGCCATGAAACAAGGAAAATCATGGTAGTCATTCAAAGAAAAACATCAATCTCCCCCCCCCCCAACCCCCGCTGGAAAAATAAACAAATCTCTCAAACACCCAACTTCTTCCCTCGCACAAAGAAACCAATGGATCGCTCCACATGTTGGGCAGAATTTAGATAAAAGGACAGGTGTTGCATAGGAAGGTGCCATGAAGTGAAGCGTTTGTGCTGGTGGAGATGGAGGTGTTAAACAGGGAGTTCTGAAGGGAACTGTCCCTTTGAAATGCTGGGAGTGGGGGAGATAGAAACATAGAAAACCTACTGCACAATACAGGGCCTTTGGCCCACAAAGCTGTGTCGAACATGTCCTTACCTTAGAAATTATCTAGGGTTACCCATAGCCCTCTTTTTTTCTGAACTCCATGTACCTGTCCAGGAGTCTCTTAAAGATCCTATTGTATCCATCTCCAGCACCGTCGCTGACAACCCATTCCACGCACTCACCACTCTCTGCATTTAAAAAAACCTAACCCTGACATCTCCTCTGTACCTACTTCCAAGCACCTTAAAACTATGCCCTCTCGTGCTAGCCCTTTCAGCCCTGGGAAAAAGCCTCTGACTATCCACAGGATCAATGCCTGTCATCATCTTATACACCTCTATCAGGTCACCTCTCATCCTTTGTCACTCCAAGGAAAAAAGGCTGAGTTCACTCTACCTATTCTCATAAGGCATGCTCCCCAATCCAGGCAACATCCTTGTAAATCTCCTCTACACCCTTTCTATGGCTTCCACATACCATGTGTTTGGTTGTCGCACCATGTTGAAGTGATAGGCAACTGGAACCTCATGGAAATCAGAGGATGATTCATAAAAATGTAAAGGTTGATGAGATGGAAGGTGAGAAACTTTGCCTAGGGTTGGAGAAGACTTGGGTGTAAATAGATATTTAGGAAATGGATCAGTGTTGATGAATTTGGTTGGTGGTTAAGAACCTTTAAGATAAAGTGAAGTGAAAGCTTTTAGAGAAAGTGGAAGGCTGCCCCTTTGTTCGGGATTCTCAATCATATTGGTCCCATTTAATGCATTTTTGCTCTTGCTCCCTCTTCTGCCCAGAGTAAGGATAGCTTTCTCTCATTTTCCATGAGCAACTTCTACACTCAGTGGATTGTCATTTGTAATTTCTATCATCTTCTAGATGATGACTTTTATTTT
Organism: Hemitrygon akajei; assembly: GCF_048418815.1. Lineage (NCBI taxonomy): Eukaryota > Metazoa > Chordata > Chondrichthyes > Myliobatiformes > Dasyatidae > Hemitrygon > Hemitrygon akajei. Next base: position 94,247,834 of record NC_133126.1, read on the forward strand.
GGAATAGTCAGCATGGCTTTATCAAAGGCAGGTTGTGCCTTACGAGCCTGATTGAATTTTTTGAGGATGTGACCAAACAGATTGATGAAGGTAGAGCAGTAGATGTAGTGTATATGGATTTCAGCAAGGCATTTGATAAGGTGCCCCATGCAAGGCTTATTGAGAAAGTAAGGAGGCATGGGATCCAAGGGGACATTGCTTTGTGGATCCAGAACTGGCTTACCCACAGAAGGCAAAGAATGGTTGTAGAGGGGTCATATTCTGCATGGAGGCCAGTGACCAGTGGTGTGCCTCAGGGATCTGTTATGGGACCCTTACCCTTTTGTGATTTTTTATAAATAACCTGAATGAGGAAGTGGAGGGATAGGTTAGTAAATTTGCTGATGACACAAAGGTTGGGTGTATTGTGGATAGTGTGGAGGGTTGTCAGAGGTTACAGCGGGACATTGATAGGATGCAAAACTAGGCTAAGAATGTCAGATGGAGTTCAACCCAGATAAGTATGAGGTGGTTCATTTTGGTAGGTCAAATATGATGGCAGAATATAGCATTAATGGCAAGACTCTTGACAGTGTGAAGAATCAGAAGGATCTTGGGGTCTGAGTCCACAGGACAATCAAAGCTGCTAAGCAGGTTGACTCTGTGGTTAAGAAGGTATATGGTGAGTCCTGACGAAGGGTCTCGGCCCGAAACATCAACTGTACTTCTTCTTATAGATGCTGCCTGGCCTGCTGCATTCCACCAGCATTTTGTGTGTGTTGCTTGAATTTCCAGCATCTGCAGATTTACTTGTGTTTGCATCTACAAGGATGTTGCCTGGATTGGGGAGCATGCCTTATGAGAATAAGTTGAGTGAACTCGGCCTTTTCTACTTGGAGCGACGGAGGATGAGAGGTGACCTGATAGAGGTGTACAAGATAATGAGAGGCATTAATCATGTGGATAGTCAGAGGCTTTTCCCCAGGGCTAAAATGGCTAGCACAAGAGGGCATAGTTTTAAAGTGCTGGGGAGTAGGTACAGAGATGTCAGGGGTAGGTTTTTTACACAGAGAGTGGTGAGTGCGTGGAATGGGCTGCCAGCGGTGGTGGTGGAGGTGGATATGATGGGGTCTTTTAAGAGACTCCTGAATGGCTTCATGGAGCTTAGAAAAATAGAGGCCTATGGGTAAAGCCTAGGTAATTTCTAAGGTAAGGACATGTTCGGCACAGCTTTGTGGGCCAAAGGACCTGTATTGTGCTGTAGGTTTTCTATGTTTCCAAGTTTTCCATGTTTCTATGTTTCTATCATTACTAATGCCTCCACAATCTCTTCAGCCACCCCTTTCAGAACCCTAGGGTATATACCATCTGGTCCAAATGACTTATCTACCTTCAGACCTTTCAGTTTCCCAAGAACCTTCTCTCTAGTAATGGTCACTTCACACACTTCATGACCCCTGATACCTGGAACTTCCACCATACTGCTCGTGTCTTCCACAGTGAAAACAGATGCAAAATACTTATTCAGTTCATCTACCATTTCCTTGTCCCCCTTAACTACCTCTCCAGCATCATTTTCCAGCTGTCCAATATCCATTTTTGCCTCCCTTTTACACTTTATGTATCTGAAGAAACTTTTGGTATCCTCTTTAATGTTACAGTACCGGTAGTTATTTTCCTATTCCATCTTTACCTTCATAATTACTTTCTTAGTTGCTTTTAAAAGCTTCCCAATCCCTTAACATCCCACTAGCTTTTGCTCTATTATATGCCCTCTCTTTGGCTTTTACATTGGCTTTGACTTCTCTTGTTAGCCATGGTTGTCTGATCTTGCTTTTAGAATACTTTTTCCTCTTTGGGATGTATCTATCCTGTGCCTTCCGAATTGCTTCCAGAAATTCCAGACATTGCTGCTCTGACACAATCCCTACCTGTGTTCTTTTCCAAATAATTTTGCCGAACTCCTCTTTCATGCCTCTGTAATTCCCTTTACTCCACTGTAACACTGATACATCTGACTTCAAGGAGAAGTCACTTATGATCACTTTCCCTAAGGGTTCTTTTACCTTAAGCTCTCTAATCAATTCCGGTTCATTGCACGACATCCAATCCGGAATAGCTGAACCTCTAGTGGGCTCAGCCATGAGCTGCTTTAAAACACCATCTCATAGGCATTCTAAAAAATCCCCCTCTTGGAATCCAACACCAACCTGATTTTCACTATCTACCTGCATATTGAAATCCCCCATAACTGTTATAATATTGCCCTTTTGGCATGCATTTTCTATCTTCCCTTGTAACTTGTAGATCACATCCTCACTACTGTTTGGGGGTCTGTATACAACTCCCATCAGGGTATTTTTACCCTTGCAGTTCCTTAGCTCTATCCACAACAATTCAGCACCTTCCAGCCCTTTGTCACCTCTTTCTAACAATTTGATCTCATTTTCTACCAACAGAGCCACACCACCCCCTCTGCTTTCCTGCCTATCCTTTCCATACAATGTGTATCCTTGGACATTAAGCTCCCAGCTATAATCTTCTTTCAGCCATGATTCAGTGATGCCTATGACATTATGCATGCCAATCTGTAACTGTGCTGCAAGTTCGTCAACCGTATTCCGTATACTGCTACAATCAAACACAGACTCAAGGCTGTAATTGCTGCAAAAGGTGCATCTAGTAAATATCGACTTGAAGGGAGTGAATACGTATGCAATCAATTATTTTGTTTTATATTTGTAATTAATTTAGATCACTTTGTAGAGATCTGTTTTCACATTGACAGGAAAGTCTTTTTCTGTTGATCAGTGTCAAAAAAAAGCCAAATTAAATCCACTGTGATTCAATGTTGTAAAACACTAAAATATGAAAACTTCCAAGGGGGTAGGTGAATACTTTTTATAGGCACTGTGTTGGCACCATTGACATAGGTAGACAAGGTGAGGAGGTCCTGAAGAGAGATCTTAGGGAGCTAGGTAGAAAGGTGAGAAACAGCACCTCCAGGGTTATAATCTCTGGATTGCTGCCTGTGCCACGTACCAGTGGGTATAAGATTATAATGATTTGACAGGTGAATGTGTGGCTGAGGAACTGGTGCAGGGGCAAGGGTTCAGATTTATGGATCATTTGGGAAGAAGATAATAGTGGCCAATTGATGGAATTTTGAATTATTGCTGTTCTGCCTATACACTGGATTCCGGTTAGTTGGATCATCAGTTTATCGGGGCAGTCATTTATTTGGGACAACTCTGAATGAAGACTGCCGGGATTCCCTTCATTTGTTTGGACACAATGCTGCTTAGCTGGGGCAGAAGACTTGCCAAACAGATTCTAGCTAGCATCAGTCACACATACTTGCATGGCTGTTGGACGCTACATTGTGCTTAAAGCAAACACTTTTAAAATAGTGTTAGTCACCTGTGTTTGAGTTCAAGGAACAGTGATTATTGTCACTGACAGCTGGCGAGAAATAAGCAATAAGACAATTCAGAACTGTTCTGCTCACTGCGTGTCATGGTCCGGTCCATGAAATCCGCATTCTGGTTTGCGGTCCGGTCCATGCTCCTTCTTCCAGATTTTCCGGGTTTCCCCAGTTTCTGTTGAGGCAGCTGATTCTCATTAGGGTTGGCTTCATAAATAGCTTCAGGATTCAGCCGCTGGCTGCTGGATTGTTCCTGTCCAAACCCCTGTCTGTGTCCCTTCCCTTCACCTTCTTCCTGGAGCCGAGCCTTGCCTTGCCCTGCCTCCGCCTGGAGCTTGCCCTGCCTTGCCTCTGCCTGGAGCCTCGCCCTGTCTGTGTCCACACCTTTGCTAGGGATGTCCGGCTGTTTGCCACTTCTTACTGACAGTAACTGGCACAGAACTGACTGTGTCTGTGCCAATGCTAGGTAGGTCCAGCCGCTTACCGCTACCTAGCATTGGGAACTGTCTGTGTCCACGCCTGTGCTGGGTAGGTCCGGCTGTTTTGCTGCTACCTAGTGTTGGGAACTGTCTTATCGTGTTCAGCGTTCTGTGTTATGAGTCCTGGCTGTATGTCCTGTACCCAAGGAGGGGTCCCGGCCCTACGTCCTGTACCCAAGGAGGGGTCCCAGGGTTCCATGTTCATGTCTCTCCCTCGACCAAGGCTCTGGGTTCTCGTCATGTCCATGTGCCTCGCCCAGCCCAGGAGTACCTTTCCCAGCCCGGTGCTGGGATTCCCTCGTCCTGTGCTGAGGTTCCCCTGTCCCGTCCAGGAGTCTCTTGTCCCGTCCTGTGCCTCTCCTCGTCCTGTAGCCTCGTCTTGTCCTCGCCGGGATCTGGAGTCCGAGCCAGAGTCAAGACCCAGGTTCTGGGTCCTTGTCCAGTCTCTGGCTCGGAGTCCAAGCCCAGGCTCCTAGTTCCCAGTTCCATGTCCTGGTTCCGCTATCCTCATCTAGTCTTAGCCCAGGCCCGGTATCCTTGTCTCATCCAGGGCCTGTGTCATGTCCTGCGTCCTTTCTTCCCCACTTTCCCTGCTTCCTTCTCATGCCTAGTCCTGTTCCTGGTAATTCAGTGTCTGTGTCTTGCATTTGGGTCCTTCAAGCATCCAGACTTGGAGATGCCAGTAGTGGTCGGGAGTGAAAAAGAAACTATTTCACTACTTCAGCAAGTTAGGAACAATGAAGAATTTGAAGGTATCAACAGTCATCTTGAATATTACAATGAAAATAAAGATTTGGAGGATGTGGTAGTCAATAGCATTGCACGAGGTGTCTGCACCAATTTTGTTAATTTACAGTCTATTGAAAGAACACGGCAGCAGACATGGTGAATTTCTCAGTGTTATAATTTGTTCTATATTTCATTTAAATACATAATTTGGGTCTCAGTTTGTCTTTTTAAGGCCTTTTTAACTATTTCCATGAAACTTTGATTGAGTCAGCCACTTAATTGGGCAAAAATGTACTGTTCCAATGAACCAAAATTCACTGTACTGGGTATTTAGAATCAGAAGTTGACAATATAGAGACGATATAGAAGCAAGAGTAAGCCAACAGCCAACAAGTAGCTGATTTTTCTCCAGCATTCCTCTCATTAAACAATATCAGCCTTCAACTATGAAGCATGGACTGGAACATAAATCACATACTTTAGAGAGTCTGCAGGGGGACCATTCTTTGATATTACTGAAATACCACAGTATTACTCTATTGAGGTTGAGGCTGAGGTGCACTGTCGGGGAAAGCAGAAGAAGGTATTTGGCAGAGGATAGTGTTTGGACAATGGTTCCTAGTTTATAGTGACTAATTTCAATGATACAGTGTCTGATACTGTGTTAATTATGCAGATATGTAGTCTACAACTGTACTTTGAGAATAGTAGAAACTGGGAAAACTCCCAGAGCTTCACATTAAAGGAGCAAAATACTTAACACAGGATGAGTACCCCTTATCCAAAATGCTTGGAGCATGAAGTGTTTAGAATTTTGGAATATATGAGATAGTTTGAGATGCTATTATTTCTGACTGAATTTATGTGCTACTGGCAAGCAGGCTTTGTCTTACACTTGTTCATCAGATACATGTACTTAACAGTAAAAATTATTACATACAATTAACATAATGAAACTATAATGTGTGGGGGGTAACAGAAACAGCACAGCAGCGTCGGGAGAGAATACCCGATGTTGAACATCGACGAACAACAGGCTCTCTGTCTCCACCCACGGTGCCACGTATTGATTAAAAGGTTACAGTACACTGTATTTGTATTTTACTTTTTTCAGGTTTTATGTAAGGAATGAAAACAATCAGCAATGTGAACTTGTTCTGCTGTTGGATTTCCAGTGGTGCCTTAAAAATGTACAGCCGTTATGTAAGGTATAAAAACAATTAGCATCGTAGACTTGTTCTGGTGCTAGATTTTCCTGATCAGCAGATGCTTTAAAAATTTAATGCTGTGCTTTTTCTTAAATTTCTGCAGCTAGCCTGTTGAATATTCACAATTACCTTCAATTTTTGGTTTGCCATGATAGATCTTTGCTTGTTTTATGATTAGCATAATGTTAAACACATATGTTCAAGCATAATGAGAAGCAGTAGCCTGGGCAACTTTACAGAGAAAAATACAAGGTGTTTGGATTATTAGTAAGTGGGAAGAACAGATGGCTCTGGGGCTTTGATATATACTGCAGACATAAATTATGATCAGAAATTCAGAAATATTACTAGCCAATTTATTCCCTCAAGTCATGCAGGGACACTAGAGATTTCCACTTGGGAATTCCAGATGCAACACCTTCTGTGAGAGTTATTTTCACACACCACACCCTTAAAAGCCTGTCCTCTTATCTTGTAGCCATAACCCCTCATATGAGACTGTCACTGGTGGAAACATCTCCACCCCACACAGTTCCTAAGGAGCTTACAAATTTCAAAAAGACCGTCCTTCATTTTTCTAAACTCCAGTGGATACTGTCTCAGCCTGATAATCCTCTCATAATAAGGCAATGCACTCACCCCAAGAATTAGCCTGATGAATCTCCTTTGACCTATCTCCAATTACAGTGGATTCTAGTTAATTAGGAATTATTTGGAAATTCACAATTAACTACTGGATTGGGAATTTCAGTTAGATTCCTGACCAGTATGTTTTGGCCCAATTAAGTGGCTGCCTTAGTAAGCTGAAGATTCAAGGAAATGGTTAAAAAGGGATAAAAGAAAGACAAACTGAGTAACAAATTATGAATTTAAATGAAATACAGAACAAATTAGAACACTACCCATAGTACTATAAAACTGTCTATTAGTTCCTAATAGTAATCAACAGAGAAATTTATCGAGTGTCTGCTGCTGTGTTCTTTAGATTGACTATAAATTAATAAAATCAGCGCAGACACCAAGTAGATAATAGACCACCTTCATACAATGTTTTTGTTGATTACTTCCTGCAAATCTTCCTTTTCATTGTAACATTCAAGATGATTGACAATACCATCAAATTCTTCATAGTGCATAACTTGTTGAAGTAGTGAAATTGTTTAATTTTCACTCCTGATACAGTATGGTCAAAGTTCCAGGTGTCAGGGGTCATGAAGTGTATGAAGTTACCATAACTAGAGAGAATGTTCTTGGGAAACTGAAAGGTCTGAAAGTAGATAAGTAAGCTGGACCAGATGGTCTACAACCCAGGGTTCTGAAAGAGGTGGCTGAAGAGATTGTGAAGGCATTAGTAATGATCTTTCAAAAATCTCCAGATCAACCTTTCTCAAACTTTTTGCCCTGGAGAAAATCTTGAAATAATTTTCGGGACTCAGGGAACCCCTGCGTAAAAATTACTTTATCTAGAGCCTACAGTATATTAGCATGATCAGTAAGTTGTGGTTATAATAAACCAAAAATAATTGTCAATGATCATTTGAGTAGAGAATGAATTTTTAGCAACCTTTCTTTAAACAGTTAGTTAAGCTTAACCTACCTTTTTTGAAATTACTCTTCCTTTATCTTTTATAAATTTTTAAAACTCCATAAGGCAAACATAATAAATTAATCAATTCTGGATGGAACAAGATAAGCACACCTGGATTTCATCATCAACTGAAATGAGAATGTATCTATCATTGCTCTTAATGCTTGATAAACAAGAAAAAGCTTGCTCACACATTTTGTAAGAAGTTGAAAACTGCAGCAAGATGTTTGTTGCTTTCCTATGAATGGCAGGATACTCTTCTTTCACAGAAATCCAGAACTTGTCCAGGGACAGGTCAGTAAATCTCATTTTGAGTGCATGATCAGAATGCAGCTAACAAAGTTCTTCCTCTCCTCTCAAAGTTAAGTTCTCAGGCTGAGCAGAAGATTCAGAGAAAGGGCCCCTCACCCAGTCATACACTCGTGTTGAAAGGGAGGAAAAAACTGTTCAGGTTTGTTCTGCAGTTCTTCCAGGTGGTTTACAATAAGGCTTGATACTTCCTGATATCCTTCCTCACTTTCAAGTCCAAGCAGCAGTGGAAACATTTCAAGATTTCCTTTTGCAGCATGATTTTTCCAAAGATTCACTTCCTTTTAAATCTAAGATATCTTGTCACTTGAAGTCAAAACGTTTTCTCCAGGGCCTTGCAGAGACTTGTTCAACTGGTTCATATGATGAAAACTGTCTGCTAAGTACCGGTAGGCTAGTTTCTACAGCCATTCTTCATCTTCAAAGCACTCAGCAAAATCTGGCCCACTATTTTCTTGAAAGTCCTCCTACAATTCATTGTTCAGCTCAAACATCCTGTTCAGAACTCTTCCTCTGCTAAGCCACTGGATTTCTGTATGTAGCAGGAGATTGGTGTGCTCTTTGTCCAGGTTTTCACAGTATTTTTTAAAAACATTCTTGAGTGAACTGGTCTCAAATAATTTGCTTCCTGAATTCTTTTACTGACTTTGACTTTATTTTCAAAGCTTTAATCTGTTTTGACATTCCAGTAATTGTTTAAAATAATCAGCATTTTATGTGTCACATGGTTGTGATTTGTAGTTAAGTGTATTTTCAATTTTGATGAAGCTATTGCTACATTTGTAAGTTGTTTGCCACAGACGAGGCACAATGGAATAGGACAACTTGGATCACCAGACCATGCCAAACCCATTGATAAGCAGCCTTCATTGTAAAGATATGGGAACGGCTGATTACACGCCCTCTAGTCCAGGCAGCATCATGGTAAATCTCCTCTTCACCTTCTCTAAATCTTCCACGTCCTTCCTATAAAGAGGTGATTAGAACTGAGCACAATATTTCAATTGGTGGTCTCCAACCTGATGGAACGAGCATCGATTTATTCAACTCCCAGTAATTTCCTCCTTCCCTCTGGCCCCTCCTTACCTCTTTTCCACACCTGCCTATCACTTCCCCCTGGTGCCCCTCATCCTTCCCTTTCTCCAATGGTTCTCTCCTCTCCTGGCAGAATCCTTCTTCTCTTGCTTTTGAACTTTTTCACCTATCACCTCCCAGCTTCTTATGTCATCACACCACTCCCCCACCCACCTGGCCTCACCTAACACCTTTAGCTTGTACTCCTTCCCCCCTCCCCCACCTCTTTATTCTGAATTGTTTTCCTTTCCAGTCCTGATGAAGGATCTTGTCCTAAAACATCGACTGGTTATTCATTTCCATAGATGTAGCCTGACCTGTTCAGTTCCTCCACCATTTTGTGTGCATTGCTCTGGATTTCCAGCATCTGTGGAATATCTTGTGTTTACAATATTCCAAGTGTGGTCTAACCAGGGCTTTACAGAGCTGCAACATTACCTCGCAGTTCTTAAACTCAATTACCCAACTAATGAAGGCCAAAAAACCATAGACTATCTTAATGATCCTATCAACCTGCATGGCAACTGAGGGATCTATGGACATGGACCTCAAGAATCTTTCATTTATAAAAATCACAAAGAGCAAAGGTCCTGGAACAGATCCCTGTGGAACACCACTGGTCACTAACCGCCACCCTTTATGACCCTCTTACTTCAATGTACAAGCCAATTCTGCATTCACTCAGCCAAATTTCCCAGGATCCCCCTTTCTTGAACACAGGAATTATATTTGGAAACCTCCAATTGTCCAGTACTACTCTGTTGGCCAATGTGGATGCAAAGATCATCACCAAAGGTGCAGCAATCTCTGACCTTGCTTCCCGTTATCCCATCTGGCTCCGGGACTAATCTATCCGTATATTTTTCAAAAGTTAAAAACATAGAAAACATACAGCACAATACAGGCCCTTAAGCCCACAAAGCTCTACTGAACATGTCCCTACCTCAGCACTACCTAGGCTTTACACATAGCCCTCTATTTTTCTAAGCTCCATTATCCATCCAGGAGTCTCTTAAAAGACCCTATCATTTCCACCTCCACCACCGCCACCAGCAGCCCATTCCACACACTCACCACTCTCTGCGTAAACAACTTAACCTTGACATCTCCCCTGTACCTACTTCCAAGCACATTAAAACTATGCCCTCTCATGGTAGCTATTTCAGCCCTGGGGAAAAGCTTCTGGGATCAAAGCTTCTCATTATCTTGTACACCTCTATCAGGTCACCTCTCATCCTCCATTGCTCCAAGGAGAAAAGGCTAAGTTCACTCAACCTATTCTCATAAGGCATGCTCCCCAATCCAGGCAACATCCTTGTAAATCTCCTCTGCACCCTTTCTATGGTTTCCACATCCTTCCTATAGTGAGGCAACCAGAACTGAGCACAGTACTCCAAGTGGGGTCTGACCAGGGTCCTATATAGCTGCAGTATTACCTCTCAGCACTTAAACTCAATCCCATGATTGATGAAGGACAATGCACCGTATGCCTTCTTAACCACAGAGTCAACCTGCGCAGCTGCTTTGAGCGTCCTATGAACTCAGATCCCAAAATCCCTCTGATCCTCCACCCTGCCAAGAGTCTTACCATTAATACTATATTCTGCCATCATATTTGACCTACCAAAATGAACCAGCTCACACTTATCTGGGTTCAACTCCATCTGCCACTTCTCAGCCCAGTTTTGCATCCTATCAATGTCCTGCTGTAACCTCTGACAGCCCTCCACACTATCCACAACACCTCCAACCATTGTGTCATCAGCAAACTTACTAACCCATCCCTCCACTTCCTCATCCAGGTCATTTATAAAAATCACAAAGAGTAGGGGTCCCAGAACAGATCCCTGAGGAACACCACTGGTCACCACCCTCCATGCAGAATATGTCCCATCTACAACCACTCTTTGCCTTCTGTGGGCAAGCCACTTCTGGATCCACAAAGCAATGCCCCCTTGGATCCCATGCCTCCTTACTTTCTCAATAAGCCTTGCATGGGGCACCTTATCAAATGCCTTGCTAAAATCCATATACACTACATCTACAGCTCTACCTTCATCAATGTGCTTAGTCACATCCTCAAAAAATTCAGTCAGGCTCTTAAGGCACGTCCTGCCTTTGACAAAGCCATGCTGACTATTCCTAATCATATTATGCCTCTCCAAATGTTCATAAATCCTGCCTCTCAGGATCTTCTCCATCAACTTACCAACCACTGAAGTAAGACTCACTGGTCTATAATTTCCTGGGCTATCCCTGCTCCCTTTCTTGAATAAGGGAACAACATCTGCAACCCTCCCATCCTCCGGAACCTCCCATCCTCATTGATGATGCAAAGATCATTGCCAGAGGCTCAGCAATCTCCTCCCTCACTTCCCACAGTAGCCTGAGGTACATCTCGTCCAGTCTCGGCGACTTATCCAACTTGATGCTTTCCAAAAGCTCCAGTACCTCCTTTTTCTTAATATCTACATTCTCAAGCTTTTCAGTCCACTGCAAGTCATCACTACAATTGCCAAGATCCTTTTGCGTAATGAATACAGAAGCAAAGTATTCATTAAGTACCTGCTATTTCATCCACTTCCATACACACTTTCTTATTGTCACACTTGATTGGTCCTATTCTCTCACATCTTATCCTCTTGCTCTTCACATACTTGTAGAATGCCTTGATGTTTTCCTTACTCCTGTCCACCAAGGGCTTCTCATGGCCCCTTCTGGCTCTCCTAATTTCATCCTTAAGTTCCTTCCTGTTAGCCTTATAATCTTCTAGATTCATATCATTACCTAGTTTTTTTGAAGCTTTCGTAAGCTCTTCTTTTCTTCTTGACTAGATTTACAACAGCCTTTGTGCACCACGGATCTTGTACCCTACCATCCTTTCCCTGTCTCATTGGAACGTACCTATGCAGAACCCCACGCAAATATCCCCTGAACATTTGCCACATTTCTTCAGTATGTTTCCAAGAGAACATCTGTTTCCAATTTATGCTTTATGCTTCCAAGTTCCTACGTGATAGCCTCTTAGTTCCCCTTACTTCAATTAAACGTTTCCCTAACATGTCTGTTCCTATCTCTCTCGAAAGCTATGGTAAAGGAAATAGAATTGTGATCACTATCCCCAAAATGCTCTCCCAATAAGAGACCTGACACCTGACCAGGTTCATTTCCCAATACCAGATCAAGTACAGACTCTCCTCTTGTAGGCTTATATACATGTTGCATCAAGAAACCTTCCTGTACACATCTAACAAACTTCACCCCATCTAAACCCCTCACTCTAGGGAGGTGCCAGTCAATATTTGGGAAATTAAAATCTCCCACGACAACAACCCTGTTACTATTACACCTTTGCAGAATCTGTCTCCCTATCTGTTCCTCGATGTCCCTGTTACTATTGGGTGGTCTATAAAAAACACCCAGTAAAGTTATTGACCCCTTCTTATTCCTAACTACCACCCACAGAGACTCCGTAGACAACCCCTCCATAACTTCCTCCTTTTCTGCAGCCGTGACACCATCCCTGCTCAACAGTGCCATACCCCCACCTCTTTTGCCTCCCTTCATGTCCTTTCTGAAACATCTAAAGCCTGGCAATTGAAGTAGCCATTCCTGCCCCTGCACCAGCCAAGTCTCTGTCATGGCCACAACATCATAGCTCCAAGTGCTGATCCACGCTCTAAGCTCATCTGCTTTATTCGCGATACTCCTTCAATAGCCAGCCCAAATAGACTGGGGGCTCCTCTCTCCATGACACTGAGGCTGTGAGACTGCCCCTGGCTGTTGTGCTTCGTGTCTGTGAACTTTGTGGCGACTTGCCCTGATAATATGATGAACTGAGTACCGAGGCTTCGGGCCCAGTCCGAGCTGTTCCGAGGACTTGGACTCAATGCCATTCGGAATGCTGTTATTGTTGTTGGGTCACTTCTACTGTTTGCATGATTTGTTTTGTTTCTCTTCTCTGTGGGCAGTGGGAGGTTAGTCTTTTTTTTAAATTGGGTTCTTTTGAGTTTCTTGCTTTGCAGCTGCCTATTAAGGAAACAAATCTCGAGGTTGTATGTATTCTTTGATGACAAATCTTTGAATTTAATTATTGGCAGAAGTTACAGAGGTGGGGAGTACGACTAATTGGAGAGAGCTTTCAACATTGGTGCAAGAGCCTGTGTGGTGCAGTTCCATCTTGTGGTCGTGCTCAGCTCTGCATCGAGATGTGAGCAGCAAACTAATCAGGCTCCGGTCCGGATACCTACAGATACCTGTCATTGCAGTCCTCAGCTCAGGCAGTGGGATCTGAGCAACGAACTCCCTCTATGGGATCCCGCCGGGGCTGTGGAAGCTGTAGCTTCTGGATGGGATGTAGGAGGGAACTCAAACACCTGGAGGTCAGAGTGCAGAGGTCTGGACTGAACCTCAAGGCACTGGAGCTGTAGGACACCAGCTGTCCACGCACAATGACAAACTCTCTCAGCAGCTAGCCGCACTTTTTTTGGTAAATATGAAGGCTTATACTATTTGTACAGGGAGCAGCTTTTGGACAGTACCATCAATGTTTTTGGAGTGCTGAACTCCACCTCATGAGTGTGTGTTTGAGCCGATCTGGATGCAGATTTCTGAATTACCATCTGTTTCATCTTTGTGCTCATTAAAGTGTAGATTGTTCATTTAGGGGAATTAAAATCTTCCCCCATTTTGGATGCTGGGAATGTTGATATTGGAAAAGCACAGGGAATTAGAAGCGATTCAAACATAAAACAGGCCAGGCCAGGTAGCCGGCTGAAAGCCCAATGTTTGGGCACTTTCCTCTTCATCCCAGTTGTTCTGGAGGCCCAGCTTAATCACCGTGAATTCCAGCAATCAGCAGCAAGGCAGGGCTAGCGGTTAGCGACACCCAGCTTTGCTGAACGACGCGAGGCTGCAGCCCCTGCTCCACAGTGCTGTGAAGACATGCTCAGCAATGGGTGGTGGTGACAGGTGATCTCAGAACGGCAAGGGCATTACCAGCTGCCTTCACACTCTCCTAATATCAGTGACTTAGACTGAAGTGTAAGGGTCACAAGAAAGGAGTTTGCTGGTGGTTGACGCCAACTGTGTGATTGAGTGAGGAAAGCCTTTGAATGCCTGTATAGGAAATGGAATTTATTGAATGACGTGTGAGATGAGTTTTAATGTGCAGCAAGGGAAGGGTTATACAATCAGGGAATAAGTATTACACAAAATGCTGGAGGAACTCAGCATATCAGGCAGCATCTATGGAAATGAATGAACAGTTGATGCTTTGGGCTGAGACCCTTCTCCCGGACTGGAAAGGGATGGGGAAAAGGTGGTTGGAGGGGAAGGAGGATGGCTGGAACATGATAGGTGAACTCAGGTAGGTAGGAAAGGTAAAGGGCTGGAGAGAAAGAAATCATAGGAGAAGCAAGTGGACCATAGAAGAAAGGGAAGGAGGAGGGGGCCCAGGAGGAGGTGATAGGTGAGTGAGAAGGGGTAAGAGGCCAGAGTGGGGAATAGAAGAGGGGAGAGGAGGGGAGGGGACAAATAGTAGGGCTCCAGTGAACTAAGGAATGGGACAGTTGGACTAATGGGATCGCTGCACTGGCAGCTAGCATACACCCGATGGCCCGAATAACCTGCATCAGAATCAATGCAGTGTATCCATAAATCAATAAAGGTGGAAGATAGATCAGTCGGAGCTTAGAAAGGCACAAATGATATTTACAGCTCTTAAGCTCTGGCACAGAGGAGCAAGAACATTCTGCTGCTGTACGTGACTGACTGTAAACCAGCTGGAGTACTGTGTACAGCTGTCACCATTTTACAGCAAAGTTACGAGGAATGGAAATCTAGTTTATGAGGAAGGATTAGATAAACATTTGGAACAGAGGAGGCTAGACAGAAGCCTTAATTGACATATTTAAATAACAGACCAACTAAGACAAAACTATTTCTGATGGTTGAAGGGTCACATTTGGGGACAAAGATTAAAGCCATTGGTAGGAAGATTAGTCAGAAAGTTGTACAGTATTGAAAGACTCTTCAGTCCACCAGATCTATACTGGCCCTCATGCCTGTCTGTATTAACCCCACTTCCTTACACTAGTTCCGTATCTGTCTATGCTCTGATCATTTAAGTACCTCAGTAGATGCCTCTTAAATGTTGTAACTGTTCCTACCTCCTCTGGCAGCTCATTCCAGACACTATTGTTTGCATCAAAAAGATACTCCTCAGATTCCCTTTAAATACCCTCCTCCTCACCTTCAACCTGTTTGGGAACAGACGCTGGCTCTCTAACCTATCTATGCCCCTCATAGTTTGATATAACCCTGTTGTGTCAACCCCCAGCCTCCCTCACTCCATGAGAACCAGGCCCAGCCTGTCCAGTCCCTCCTTATACCTCAAGCCTTTAAGTCCAGACAGCGTTGCTGTGGATCTTTTCTGCACCTTTCTAGCTGAATCACATCCTTCCTACAGTGAGTGTGGTGATTTCAAGTGTGACCTAACCGAAGATTTGTAATGTGATATCCCACTCCTGAACTCTTAATGAGAGGGGCGATGAGGAAAGACAGGCTTGAAGATCTGAATGGCCTAAATCTGTTACAATGTCTTTATTTTACAAGCTATGTCAGGGAAATGGAGAAAGCGGAAGGAAGTTTCATTGAAGATGTTTTCAGTTATGAGGTTTTTTTTGGTAAAATGTGCCCTTTCAAATTTACTTTGAAAATGCAAATAATCAACCAAATTAGGAGTAAATAATCAAAGCATCTTAACAATTAACTATGCTAAACCAGATGCAAATCCACTTCAGCAGGTTGCTTCAGCATTACCTAGAAGGCACGATGAAGGAATTCATTTTGCCTTTAACCCTTCATCATTTGGAGGGTTGGGGTTGATGGAAAAATGCATTCCATAGGAATGAACTCCTCCGCCACCCATCTGGTCCGGGCCCCAGACTGTCTTCACTCGGAGTATGCTGCGGGTGTGGAACACGTGTGGTAGATGCAGTTCAATTGCAGCATACAAGTTTGGATAGGTACATGGATGAGAGAGCTTTGGAGGGCTATGATTTGAGTGCAGGTAGATGGAATTAGCCAGACCAGGCTAGTACAGAGTAGATGGCTCGACAGATCTGTTTCTATGCAGAAGTTCTCTGAGACTGACTCCAAGGTGCTCCCACAGTTCTGTTTAGGAAGGGGTTCCATGATTTAATGGAGATGATGATATGGTTCCGAGTCAGAATGGTGCGCAGCGTAGAGGGAAAGCTGCGGGTGCTGTTGTCCATTTAGAGATGGCAATTTAGGAAGATGCTGTCAGCACCCGGCTGAGTGGGTGACGTAATACCTCATGTGGCTGGCACATTCTGTGGGAGGGGCGATAAGTGGTTGGAATGGTGAATCTGGTGTCTTGTCCTGGGTGCAATTGTGTTGAGCCTGAGTGGACTTGGAGCTCCATTCATTCAGGCAAGTGAAGCTCCATCACACTCACACGGCCTCAGGATTAGCCATCCCCTAGCTGCTCTTCAACCCATGATATTTATCTGGCTGGGCCAGTTGAGGTCCTGGCGCTCCAGATATTCTGATGGTTGCAGCAAGTATCTGAGATTAACTTGTTGTACAATTCATGCTTAACCTATTCACTCATTATCTGGAATGACTGCTTATAACTACAGTCACACTTACTCCAACCGTTACAAGGTGAACTCTACACCAAAAGCAACAGCATGTGCCATCAAAAAAGCTGTGTCAGTGAGGAAGGTCCTTTCTTTTGGTTTCACTGTCTTTGACCAATTTGAAACATTACTTATAGTAAAACCTTCAGCTACAGAGACAGGCATCAAATAGATTTTGCAAAATTACCCAAACAAGCTTTTCAGCAAAACTAAACTGCAACTGTTGTCCAGTGTAGTGGAGTGCTGACCTCCTCCACTTTCACTATGTCAGTTGGATATAACCAGCAAGTGTGTTTCCTTCAGCGACTAGGGTCAGCAGATTGGTACGTGCTGTAATACACTGCTCCACTTCGCCACCACTTGCTGCAAACAGATGTACGTTGCAGCAGAATCTGGTTGAGAATGTTGCCGTCCAAATGTTTTCATAAACTGCCAAGAAGCAATAATGCCGTTGCTGCACATCAGTGTAGGCTGGCTTTGAGGAAAGACCCTCTGAATATCTTATCATCCAAACAGTTAACAGCTGAAGTATAATGACCATAACCAAGAAGTGCATAGACAGGGATAAAAATCTCATGTGCAAAGTTTATTTTTCTCCAGATTTACAGCAAAAGTCACTTTATGCTCATTGTTCAATTTCACAATTTAGAATGATCTAGATTTTAAGTATAATCAACTCATGCTTTGAAATTCCCTGGGGCACCTTGACAAATCACTAAAAACCAAGCAGCAGCATCAGGACCTCAGGGAGACTGTTTGCTTGCTCCTATGATTGCTGTACCAGCAACACTCCCTTAAGGCAGGATAAAAGCGTCAAGTGATCATGATGAAGTACAATGGCTTTGGTTTGTATCGTTCACCTTTGATTCTTCCGAATTGTTCAACACCAGCCACAACAACAAACCCTGTAGCAGCTAGGCTGTGTTTTACTTTCCTCAGAATTTCTGGCTAACTCTACAATATTTCATAATTCTACAAACTTAGCTTCAGTCCTGATGCAAGGCTGCTTTTCTGTACAATTAAAAATCAGAGTGACTCAGCTGAGGGGGCACTATCAACCCAAAATGGATTGGATAAGCAACACATTAGTAGCAACTTTAAAACCCACAAAATACTCCCCAACTCATCAGAGTGGCTCCAGTGCCTGCCTACAGATTGGGGCCACTAGTTATACACAATCTAGTACTACAATGCTCGGATTACACATGATTCAAGGATTCTTCTTTGAAAACCAAACACCATGATTCCTAAAGCAAAACAAATTCCTCATGAAGCGGGTGGGCCAATCACATTGTCTTATTGCTCGAATTTAGTTAAACAGAAAATCTGCTGACATTGATTAAGGCTGGTGGATTTAAAAGGCACTCATTCCAATCAAACAGTTGGCTGCACAAGACCAAACAGTGAACAAAACGGCTGCTTGGAAGGAGGGACGAGAGAAAATGCAGTATGGCTGCAGGCATGGTTAGCACAGTGGGCAGTGCCAGGGCAGATCTCAGGAAACAAGAGAATTTCTACGCCATGAGCCCTGCTGAACACTGGGGCAGGCTCATCGCATCTCACTCCTGAACTAGACGGTCAGGTGTAATCATTAACAAAGAAAACGCAGGGACTGCCAGTGACAGTAAATGTCTGCCTCAGAAGAGGAATATACTTGTTGCATCAGGTCACGCCACGGATGGGGCAGTGCACCTAATGTGAAGGAACTAGCAGCTACTTTGATGCAGTGTGGAGCTGTGCCTGCCAGCTTTTACTTGGGCTTTAGCTGAAGAAATGGCTGCAGGGGAGCGTTGGCTGTGGGATGGGATGGTTATCGCTTCCATAAAACTGGAGCCCAGAGCTTGGGTGGAAAGAGTAACTAGAGGAAGGAATGACGCTGAGATTAACAGTGGAATGACGATGATGGTGCAGTTTAACACACTGCATTGACACGAGGTATGTGCATCCACAACACACTGGATTGACATATTTGATTCAAATATTCCCAGTTTTGTGCTCTCCCAAGTAATTAACTCATGAAACTCCCACACATCAAAATAATCTGTGCACACTGCTCCGTGCAGTGTTCCTGTACAAACTTCAAACCGGCAATCTCACTAGAACATAATCTGGTAGTAGTCATCTTTGTAACTGTACAGAAGCAGCATGGACACTCTGTGGAGACAAAAGGACAAACATCAGGTCCCTCTGTGACACATACTCTGAAAGACGCTTACTTCCAGAGAACAGGTCTCTTGTAGTTTGAAGAGATTTGGTTTGTCAACTAGAACACTCAAAACTTCTACAGATGTACCGTGGAGAGCATTCTGACATGTTGCATCAGTGTCTGGTATGGGCGGGGGCTCCTGCACAGGAGCTACACAGAGTGAAGCTACAGAAAGTTGTAAAATTCGTCGGCTCCACTGGGTACTACCATCTGTAATATCCAAGACATCTTCACACAAGAAGAACATCTTCATGTTTCAGAAAGTTGGCATCCATTATTATCACCCAGGACATGCCCTCTTCTCATTGTGACCGTCAGGTAGGAGGTGCAGAAGCCTGAAGGCACACACTCAATGATTCAGAAACAGCTTCTTCCCCTCTGCTATACGATTCCTAAATGGACCCATGAACACCGCCTCACTTTATGTATATGTGTGTATATATATTTTGTGTGCTTGCACTGTTTTTAATCTATTCTATATATAAATATACTTTAATTTATCTATTTATTTTCTTTCTATATTATGTATTGCATTGTACTGCTGCTGCAGAGTCAACAAATTCCATGACACATGCCGGTGATAATAAACATGATTCTGACTTCATATAACCCTTGCTACACCTACCCTAGGACAACTCTCATGAAGCACATGATAGAAAAGTGTTCATGCCATTTATCCAGTGCAACTAGCGTTTAAGGTTAAATACTCTTCATGCCCAAACCCTCAGTAATCGGCTGCTAAATTTCAGAAATAATTTTGCGATCAGGAAACAAATTGTTAATGCTGTTCCTTTGAAGTATGGTAGGAGTTGTAACTGATCCAAGTTTCATGACTGTGAATCTGGCCTGACGCAACATGCCACTCTCCTTACAGCAGCTGCTGTGAGAAGTGGCAGCCAGAGCACCTCTGCAGCAACCAGGGATCTTGCCCCCACAACGCTCACCCCACAGATTTTTGGAACTCAGCTGACCTTACCTCTTGATTAACTTGAAGTGGTGGATTTGGTCACAAATGGTTTTCAGATACCGTTGTTTCGATGACTGAGAGAGCAGCTGTTGGACACTTGTGTTAAATGTTTGCTCGTCCCTGTCACACTGGGAAAACAAGAACAGAGGATCGGGAAGGCAGACCAAGAAACAACTTCATTATGAGGCCAATGCAAGGCTGAAACCATTCAACAATCTCATCGGGTGCATTACCAAACAGTACCTGAGGTATGTACACTTGGTTCAGGCAAATCTTTTATCTGTGACTTTTTGCAGTGATTCCACCCTTAAAAAGGAGAGGCATCTCATTTATCGACATGTGGGGAACAAGCCAGAATCAGTTTGGGTCATGATGTCCGATGATCTGGCGTGGTCTCACCCCTCACTCACAGCCTACAGAGCCAGCTTGTGAGCAAGCAGGGATGTGTCCTACTCACCCAGTCAGGTGATCCCCGAGAAAGCAGGGATGGCACCAGAATTGCATGAACCTTCCCTACCACGTAGTGGATGTTACTTGTGAAACAGTCATTTACAGAGTTAGTAAAGCCAAAACTCAGCAGACCAGGCAGCACCCGTGGAAAGACAAACTGAGTTCATATTTCAGCTACTGTCTGACCAGCAGAGTATTTTCAGCGATTTCGGTTTTTATCTCTGACTTGATTTTTCATTTACAGTGAGTTGCTTAGATTAAAACCCTTACCTTCAGTGACAAGAAGCTCTTCACAGTTTCCTTCGACACATCAACCTGCAAATTATACCATACGTGTAACTTGTGGGAAATTATCACCATGCTCACTGTTTCACACAGCTCCTCATGACTGGGAGTGGTTCTAAACCCTATGTGACACGGACCCTGGAGAGTAAAGCAGCCTTCCTGAGCTGAGAGTGGTGTAAGTGAAGTACGGAAAACTGGCTGGGTGAAGCAAGCCGTAAAGCCCTGGTGGCTGGGAAATTCAGCACCATGTGCGTTTTTCAGCACAGACACTTCCTCGTGTGTACGACAGTGTCCAGGTTCATCTCCACCGAGGATCAATCAATTCAGTAGGTTTCCCTCTCATGAGGAGGTTACACTGTCCAAAGTCGTTCCCACTATTGAGCATACCCACACTAAGTGCTGTCGCAGGAAAGCAGCATCCAGCATCAGAGACCCCCACCACCTAGGACATGCCCTCTTCTCACTGCTCTCATCAGGAAGAAAGCACAGGAGCCTCAGGACCCACACCACCAGGTTCAGGAATGGTTATTACTCCTCAACCATCAGGCTCTTGAACCAAAGTTCATTCAACTTCACCTGCCCCATCACTGAAATGTTCCCATGACCTATGGACTCACTTTCAAGGACTCTTCATCTCACAGTCTCAATATCTATAGCTTAATTATTTATTATCATTGTTTCTTTCTTTTAGTACTTGTACAGTAGTTAAACGCCCAAGTTGGTGCAGTCTTTCATTGATATTATGGATTTTCTGAATATACCCACAAAAAAACGAATTTCAGGGTTGTATATGGTGATGGATATAAACTTTGATAATATATTTAGCTTGAACTTAAAAAGAATTGGGGAAAAGGGATAAAAGTTGGTCTCCTCTCCAACACTCCCTGCCAGGAATCACTTGTCAACACCAAAATTACAGAAAAGATCAAAATCCCATCAAGTAGAGCAGCCCTCATTAACTGGAAATAATAACAGGGTGATTAAATAGGGAAGACACGAAGATGAAGCTGGGACAAAGTGCTGCTTAGTTACTGGTGTTTGGGCCAGTCTAGCTGAGGCAAACTAGCAGCAGCAGGTATCTGCCATTTCCTACTTCATCATCGAAGTTAATGCTCCACACAGAGATGGTACAGAACGTTCTATACAGTTGGGACAACCTGCCTTCTCAAGGCAGTGTCCCTGAAATGGCTTTCCCCCTCACACTGAATACAGAATCTCTTTCCCTGAGCTGAGCTGCTTTAGTTGCAGGGCAGTGTCCCGACATGCTTAAGAAATGGGTTACCAATCAAAATTTGACACAGAGGCAAGACACAGCTCCTGGGCAGATTCTCTAATATTCTGGACAGAGAGCAAACTTTGAGGAGAGAGATTTGGAAGAGAATTTCAGAGTGTAGAACCCAGGCAACCATACACACTACCCGAATGCTGGAGGGTCTACAAGGGGCTGGAATTCCAAGTGGAAACTTGTAGAACTCGAGTGGGTTCCTGAGGAGAGAGGGATTTGAATCAGAGGACTGGGTTATTTTAAACCAAAGCAGGAGGGAGATGGAGCTGGAGCTATCATTCAGTGAAAACATGGATGGAAGATGAGCTCAAGCACATCATCAGGACTGATGTTCCCACATGGCAGTGAGGAAGCTGCCTTCTCCTTTGGTATTCCCTCATGGTTGAGAATGCCCTGATTCCCTTCCACTACCAAGGGCCATTACAGCCAAACTACCAGTCCTGGCCCCATGTCAGGGAGGACCAAAGCATTTGAAGACTGCTGCATAGACTCACCGCATGCACACAAACTCAGCACTAACTGTCAGAAGTATCATCCGGCAAAAAAGAGGTTAAACTGAGCCCCATCTTCCTTCTTAAATCAACAAAAATTGTTTGACTCAATTCAAACCAAGGGAAGTTTTTGCAGAGCTGTGATCGACATTGAAAACCCAGTAAATGTGAGTTTAATATAACAGATCACCTGCTGAAATATCTCACTGCTGTGGGATTACGATAGTGGAGAATGATGTCTGTGGAGAGTGATGCTTGATTGCCATTTCAATAGTTTGAGTTAGAAAGTGATTGAAGACCAAGATTAGGCCATTCAGCTCCTCAAACTCGTCTTTTTTTCAATCAGATGATGGCTGCTCCATATGCTGTTCTCACCTACCCACTTGGGTTCTGTAGTCTTTAATACCCTTACCTAGCAAAGCATATAACTCTGATTTGAGACTTTCCATGAATCCTTGGCCTGACCAGTATGTTTCGGGGGGGAGAGGGAAACAAGCAAAAATTTCATTCACCACTGCTTCTCCATGTTACTCCTGTATGCTCTCCCTCGTTCTAGATTTTCCACCCCGGACCCCAAGGAAAGACTTCCTCCCAACTCTCTCTTCTAATCGTCCAATCGTCTTAAACATTTCATCTTCAATATTCGTAGAAACGTAACCTTAGGCTCTAACACCCTAATGTTCCAGGCGCATTCTGATGGACCTGTCCTGTACCCCCTCCCAAGACAGGGCGTAATCAAAGATTTATCCAAATGCAAGAACTCCTTGAACAAAGCCCAAAGTTGCACTCGCACCCCCGGTAGCTAGTGACTAGTACAGAACAGAAATAGGCCCTTCTGTACCAGCTGTGACGCCAATCTAAACTAGTCCATTTTAACAACTCCCTTTGTAAAAGAAAAACTTATTTTACAGATCTTTAAACTCCACCACCACCACCCCTCACCGTAAGGCCTCTGGTATTTGACATTTTCATCCTGGGAAAAAACTGACCATCTACTCTATCTTTACCTCTCATAATTTTATCTCAGCCCCTTAACACTCCAGAGAAAAGTTTGTCCAACATCCTTATAGCTAATACTCTCTAATCCAGGCAGCATTCTGATGAACATCCTGTGTACTCTCTCCACAGCCTTTCTGTAACGTACTCTAAATGCCGCTTGCCTAAGGCTTTAAAGAGCTGCAGTCAGAATTTAGCCAATTTCGATACTCAATACCCTGATTTATCTGCACATAATTGATCCACACTTTGTTGTCCTCCACAATACTACACATCTTGTCATTAAATACAAACCTGGATTTATCCTTCATACTGCTACAGCTCTCTGCTCTCCCAGACATGTCATTTATGAAGCAAACATTGAAATAGATCAGCTGATTAATATTGTTTTCTTGAATCTCAGACATCTGGCTCAGCTCAACTCAACTCACTTTAATGGGAGCCTTTTATCAACAGGAGACAGAAAGGGAAACAATGAAATAGCTCAATATCTCTCTTTCTTCCTCTTGATTCTCACCTTGATCTCCCTCCAGCTGCCCCAATCATTGAGCTGTGCCCCTTTTCATTGCAGTCATTCCCCAGGGCCACCCCCCACCCACACACACACACATTCCACCCATCAATCAGACACTTACCATTAAAACTTCAATTTCACTCCCTTTCTGCTGCAGGTTACTGACAAAGGTTTTAAGTCTTGTTACAACCTGAGAAGAGAGTTATGCAGGATGAGGAAAACTCAGACAAGTTCTGCAGCAAATTATAATAAAGAAGCAGCCAGTGTTCATTGCGTCTCATACAGGCTCTGTCTGGTTTGACAACTCTTATCAATGCCCTCACAGTCTTATTACAGCCATGATCTAGTATCAGCACAAATTCATAGGGAAATGCACATTATTAAAAGCCAGAATCTTTGTGAGAGCACTAATTTAGTTTGCAGGACTGGGTACAAAGGTAGAAAGTAAACTGTAAAAATACTTCTTAGCCATGAATGATGTTGTTCAATGTTCAAATGTATATTGTGCCCTGACTTTCCTACAGTATTTGGTAACGTTCACTCATTATGTGCTCTGTTGTATAATGTGGCCAATCATAGTCTCTGTGATCACAACTGTTCCTGGCAAATTTTTCTACAGAAGCGGTTTGCTGGGCAGTGTCATTGCCAGACAGTTGACTCTAGCCTTTATCAATACTCTACAGAAAGATGGCCTGCCTGGTGTCAATGGCCGCATAACCAGGACTTGTGATGTGCACCAGCTGCTCCTATGACCATCCACCGCCTGCGCCCACGGCTTCAACTAACGCTGATCAGGTGTTACACCTTGCCCGGGGTGGTGGTAAGGAGTCTTTTTATAGGAAGTCTCCTATAGCACGACAACACTGAAGGAGAAAACCTCTCACCTTCTCTCTGTACTGTTCTTTGTTGCTGGCAGATAATTTGTCAGGTGGAATGAAAGTAAGATGTGGGGTAATTGAACCTCCATTAGATTCGAAAGATCCTGTGAGGAGACGGCAATAAATAAATTACTAATGTAGTTTTGGCCCATAAGACATAGGAGCAGAATTAGGCCATTTGGCCCATCAAGTCTGCCCACCATTCAATCATGGCTGATCCCTCCTCCCCTCTTCAGCCCCACTCCCCAGCCTTCTCCTCACAGCCTTTGATGCTGTGTTCAATCAAGAACCTATCAAGCTCTGCCTTAAATACACCCAATGACCTGGCCTCCACAGCTGCTTGTGGTAATAAATTCCACAAATTCACCACCCGATGGCTAAAGAAATTTCTCTGCATCTGTTTTAAATGGATGCCCCTCTATCCTGTGCCCTTTTCCTAGACTCCTGCACCATGGGAAACAACTTTTCCACATCTACTCTGTCTACGCCTTACAACTTTTGAAAGGTTTCAATGAGATCCCCCTTCATCCTTCTAAATTCCAGCGACTACAGACCCAGAGCTATCAAACGTTCCTCATATGATAACCCTTTCATTCCCGGAATCACCCTTGTGAACCTCCTCTGAACCTTCTCCAATGCCAACACATCTTTTTTTTAAGATGAAGAGCCCAAAACTGTTCACAATACTCAAGGTGAGGCCTCTCCAGTGCCTTATGAAGCTTCAGCATCACATATTCTAGACCTCTTGAAATGAATGCTAACACTACATTTACCTTCCTCATCACTAACTCTACCTGCAAGCTAACCTTTAGGCTGTTCTGCACAAGGACTCCAAGTCCCTTTGCATCTTGGATTTTTGGATTGCCTCCCCATTTAGAAAATAGTCTGCACAATATTTCTACTACCAAAGTGCATGACCATGCATTTTCCAACATTGTATTCCATTTGCCACTCTCTTGCCCATTCTCCTAATTTGTCTAAGTCCTTCTGCATCCGACCTGTTTCCTCAACACTACCTGCTCCTCCACCAATCTTCATATCATCTGCAAACTTGGCAACAAAGCCATCTATTCCATCATCTAAATCACTGATAAACAGCATAAAAAGCAGTCCCAAGATCAACCCTGTGGAACACCACTAGTCACTGGCAGCCAACCAGAAAAGAATCCTTTTATTCCCACTCGCTTCCTCCTACCAATAAGCTAATGCTTTAACCATGCCAGTAACTTTCCTGTAATAGCATTAGTTCTTAACTTGGTAAGCAGCCTCATTTGTGGTTCTGAAGGTCCAAATATACGACATCCACTGCATCTCTTTCATCTAACCTACTATAACCTCCTCAAAGAACTCCAACAGGTTTGTCAGGCAAGATTTTCCCTTAAGGAAATCATGCTGACGTTGTCCTATCTTGTCCTGTGTCACCAAGTACTCCATAACCTCATCCTTAACAATTGACTCCAACATCTTCCCAACCACTGAGGTCAAGCTAACTGGTCTATAATTTCTTTCACTGCCTTCATCCTTTCTTAAAGAGTGGAGTGACATTTGCAATTTTTCCGTCCTCTGGCACCATGCTAGAGTCTAATGATCTTTGAAAGATCATTTCACAGTCTCTAGCACTACCTCTTTCAGAACCCTAGGGTACAATTCATCTGGTCCAGGTGACTTATGTATCCTTGGGTCTTTCAGCTTTTTGAGCACCTTCTCCCTTGTGATAGTAACTGCACCCACTTCTCTTCCCTCACACCCTTCAACATCTGGCACATAGCTAGTGTCTTCCACAGTGAAGACTGATGTAAATACTCATTTAGTTTATCTGTCACCTCCTTGGCCCTCGTTATCATTTCTCCAGCCTCATTTTCTAGTGGTCCTATATTCATTCTCATCTCTCTTACATCCTTATATACTTGAAAAATTTTTTACTATGCACTGTGATGTTGTTTGCTAGCTTGCTTTCATGTTTCATCTTTTCCCTCCTGATGATTCATTTACTTGCTCCCTGTAGGGTTTTAAAAGCTTCACAATCCTCTGTCTTCCCACTAATTTTTGTTTTGTTGTATGCCCTCTTTTTTGCTTTTACATTAGCTTTGATCACATATTATGATCACTGTCTCCTAAGGGTTCCTTAACCTTAAACTCCCTAATCACCTCCGGTTCATTACATAACACCTAATCCAATACAGCTGATCCCCTGGCAGGCTCAATGACAAACTGCTCTAAAAAGCCATCTTGTAGGCATTCAACAAACTCACTCTCGTGAGATCCATTTCCAACCTGGTTTTCCCAATCAACCTGCATGTTGAAGTCTCCCATGACTCCCATAACGTGGTGATTTAGCCCCTGAAGAGTTGACTAGTAATGTTGAAAACAACAATTTGTATTTTTCTAGATCCAAGCTAACAAATCTTAGAATTACATGCCAAACAATTTATTCTGGTAAGCATTTTACAACTCAGAACACTCAGCAGCAAATAAAGCTCATGTAAAGCAACACACAACAGAGGCTCCCAAACGTGGACCAATACCATTAAGGTTGGGAACCCCCAAGCTAGAGAACCTCATGAAGGTACCTAAGGAGGGAATTGAACAGTCAACTTTAAACGTCGAGACTTCATCTGAAAGAGGGCGAGGGAAAGAGCCCATATAAAAAATGGAAGGAAGAAATGGAGGAAAAGCTAGCAAGCAGTAGGTGGATCGAGGTGAAGAGGGGTGACAGGGAGATGAAGGAGGGGAGAGTGGAGATGGTGACAGAAGGTGGGAGGTGATAGGTGGCTGCAAAGGCCCATAAATGACAGTATCGGAAAGGAGAGGAAGATGGAGCAAGTGAGGGAGATGTGGAAGCAGAGGCAAAGAGTAGCATAAAACTGGCTGCAAACACCAAAGGTTCTTTATTGCCGGGAACGGGAAGTCTGAGATAACAACAGAAGGCAGCAAAGGGCAGGTTCATTTAAAAGGTAGCAGATCTCAGGGACACAGATCTCATTCAGCTACATTACTCCTATAGGGTCCAAACTGGAGGAAGGCTGTAGGAAGAAGAGAAATAGGAGCAAGAGTACAGCTTTCGCTGATTGATCCCAGAACCATTACTGTGACCCATTCATTTCCGGAAATCCATCGATCTCTAATTCAGTGCGTGAGACAACACAGCCTCTGAGATTCCCAAGATTTACAGCCATGAAGAAGTTTCTGTTCATCTGCTAAACTGGAATTCAGAAGAATGAGGTGTGACCGCATTGAAATCTATCAAATGGTGAAAGGCCTTGATAGAGTGGATGTGGAGAGGATGTTTCCTATGGTGGGACACGGGGAGAAGGCAGGAGATTGGAACTGAAAGGAAAAATGATCAGCCATGATGAAATGGCACAGCAGACTCGATGAGATAAATGGCCTAATTCTGCTCCTATGTCTTATGGTCTAAATTCTTGCTATTCTTCTATGGAAAGTGTATCAAGAATTTTTTTTTAAATTTATGGGTGATATTGCAGCTATCACCTCACAAAGCCATTGAAAGGAACAAAATGAACTGAATTTATTGTGAATGATGGAAGTGAAGAAGAAGAATACTTTCACAAACCCAGAGTGGAAAGAAGATATAGGAGGTATCAGAACAAATACCTCAAGACAGAAAGAAATATTCTACTTGTCCTTTCTCCCTCATAATAAATTCACCAATAAATGTTAAACACATCTATGAACTTGAGAATAATTATTATTGACATGGTATCATGACATAATAATTGCCACTTTTGTATGTTTAATCCCTGCGAAAACAAATACACACCTTTGAACTTGACAGAGCTACAAATTAAAAAGCGTTACTATGATAGGTACAGCAGCAGATTTCAAAGGCAGAAATGTGAAATGTTATGTCCAAAAGAGAAGGAAGACTGACAAAAATAACACGTGCCATGAATTGAATTTAACGCTGGTCCCAACCATGGCAAGTCACTCAATAACTAACTCCTTCATCACCTTCCCTTCAATGAGGTTCATGACATTATTCACCAAGGCACACATGCACCAGTTACCTGTAACACAGCAGAGTGATCCTATCAGGTCCTGAGAGGAGAAGTTCTCTCGAGGTTCCCTGCTTAGAGTTCAACATGGAAAAAAAGACTGTAAACACAAAGCAATCACACAAAATGAAGATCACAATAGGAGCAACACCGTAGTTGTTTTAAATATAATTTTAATTAAATTTTAATTTAAATATAATTTTCTTCGGCAGTTTAACAGGGGCACGCACGACTGCGCAAGCGCGTGTAAGTCGGACCGTGAGGCAGTGGGAGTATTTAAAGACGGAGCAGGCGACGGAGTAGGAAGGCTTTGTCTCGAGAGGCAAAGGCTGAGGACGAGCTTCACTCCAAGTGAGGTAAGGCCGGGTATGTTCCTTTAAAAGGAGAAAGTTTCAAAAGTTGAGGCAAGTATTGGGTAGGTCATGGCAGCTGAGATCGGCCCCGTGGTTTGTTCATCCTGCAGCATGTGGGAAATCAGGGATACTTCCAGTGTCCCTGACGACTATGTGTGCAGGAAGTGTGTCCAACTACAGCTTCTGGCAGACCGCATTGAGCGTCTGGAGCTGCGATTGGACTCATACTGGAGCATCCGCGATGCTGAGAAAGTTGTGAATAGCACATTCAGTGAGTTGGCCACACCGCAGGTAAAGGCTACACAGGCAGAAAGGGAAGGGGTGGCCACTAGACAGCGTAGCAGTAGGCAGGTAGTGCAGGAGTCCCCTGAGGTCATCTCTCTCATAAACAGATATACTGTTTTGGATACTGTTGGGGGAGATGTCTCATCAGGGGAAGGCAGCAGCAGCCGAGTTCATGGCACCATGGGTGGCTCTGTGGCACAGGAGGGAAGGAAAAGGAGTGGGAGAGCTATAGTGATAGGGGATTTGACTGTAAGGGGAATAGATAGGCGTTTCTGCGCCGCAAATGAGACTCCAGGATGGTATGTTGCCTCCCTGGTGCAAGGGTCAAGGATGTCTCTGAGCGGCTGCAGGACATTCTGGAATGGGAGGGTGAACAGCCAGTGGTCATGGTGCACATAGGTACCAACGATATAGGTAAAAAAAACGGGATGAGGTCCTATAAGGTGAATTTAGGGAGTTAGGAGATAAACTAAAAAGTAGGACCACAAAGGTAATAATCTCTGGATTACTACCAGTGTCACGTGCTAGTCAGAGTAGAAATAGGAGGATATTTCAGATGAATACGTGGCTTGAAAAATGGTGCAAGGGGGAGGGATTCAAATTTCTGGGGCATTGGAACCAGTTCTGGGGGAGGTGGGACTGGTATAAACAGGACGGTGCGCCTGGGCTGGACTGGAACCAATGTCCTAGGGGGAGCATTTGCTACTGCTGTTCAGGAGGATTTAAACTAATGTGGCAGGGGGATGGGAACAAGTGCAGAGAGACAGAGGGGTGTAAAATGAGGGTAGAAACAAAAAGTACTAAGGTGAAAAGTAAAAGTGGCAGGCAGGCAAATCCAGGGCAAAAAGCAAAAAGGGCCACTTTTCAATATAATTGTATAAAGGCTAAGAGTGTTGTAAAAACAAGCCTGAAGGTTTTGTGTGTCAATGCGAGGAGCATTCGTAACAAGGTGGATGAATTGAATGTGCAGATAGTTATTAATGAATATGATATAGTTGGGATCACAGAGATATGGCTCCAGGGTGACCAAGGATGGGAGCTCAACATGCAGGGATATTCAATATCCAGGAGGGATAGACAGGAAAGAAAAGGAGGTGGGGTAGCATTGCTGGTTAGAGAGGAGATTAACGCAATAGAAAGGAAGGGCATTAGCCTGGAGGATGTGGAATCGATATGGGTAGAGCTGCATAACAATAAGGGGCAGAAAACGCTGGTGGGAGTTGTGTACAGGCCACCTAACAGTAGTAGTGAGGTTGGAGATGGCATTAAACAGGAAATTAGAAATGCATGCAATAAAGGAACAGTAGTTATAATGGGTGACTTCAATCTACATATAGATTACCAAATTGGTAAGGGTGCTGAGGAAAAGGATTTCTTGGAATGTATGTGGGATGGTTTTCTGAACCGACATGTCAAGGAACCAACTAGAGAGCAGGCCATTCTAGACTGGGTATTGAGCAATGAGGAAGGGTTAGTTAGCAATCTTGTCGTGCGAGGCCCCTTGGGTAAGAGTGACCATAATATGGTGGAATTCTTCATTAAGATGGAGAGTGACATAGTTAATTCAGAAACAAAGGTTCTGAACTTAAAGAAGGGTAACTTTGAAGGTATGAGACGTGAATTAGCTAAGATAGACTGGCAAATGATACTTAAAGGGTTGACGGTGGATATGCAATGGCAAGCATTTAAAGATCGCATGGATAAACTACAACAATTGTTCATCCCAGTTTGGCAAAAGATTAAACCAGGGGAGGTAGTGCACCCATGGCTGACAAGGGAAATTAGGGATAGTATCAAGTCCAAAGAAGAAACATACAAATTAGCCAGAAAAAGCGGCACACCTGAGGACTGGGAGAAATTCAGAGTCCAGCAGAGGAGGACAAAGCTCTTAATTAGGAAAGGGAAAAAAGATTATGAGAGAAAGCTGGCAGGGAACATAAAAACTGACTGTAAACGCTTTTATAGATACGTGAAAAGAAAAAGATTGGTCAAGACAAATGTAGAAATAGTAGGGGACCGAGGGTCTAGTGAGATGGAGGAACTGAGGGAAATACATGTTAGTAGGGAAGTGGTGTTAGGTAAATTGAAGGGATTAAAGGCAGATAAATCCCCAGGGCCAGATGGTCTGCATCCCAGAGTGCTTAAGGAAGTAGCCCAAGAAATAGTGGATGCACTAGTGATAATTTTTCAAAACTCCTTAGATTCTGGATTAGTTCCTGAGGATTGGAGGGTGGCTAATGTAACCCCACTTTTTAAAAAAGGAGGGAGAGAAAAACTGGGGAATTATAGACCGTTTAGTCTGACATCGGTGGTGGAGAAAATGCTAGAGTCGGTTATCAAAGATATGATAACAGCACATTTGGAAAGAGGTGAAATTATCGGACAAAGTCAGCATGGATTTGTGAAAGGAAAATCATGTCTGACGAATCTTATAGAATTTTTTGAAGATGTAACTAGTAGAGTGGATAGGGGAGAGCCAGTGGATGCAGTATATTTAGATTTTCAAAAGGCTTTTGACAAGGTCCCATACAGGAGATTAGTGTGCAAACTTAAAGCACACGGTATTGGGGGTATGGTATTGATGTGGATAGAGAATTGGTTGGCAGACAGGAAGCAAAGAGTGGGAGTAAACAGGACCTTTTCAGAATGGCAGGCAGTGACTAGTGGGGTACCGCAAGGCTCAGTGCTGGGACCCCAGTTGTTTACAATATATATTAATGATTTAGACGAGGGAATTAAATGCAGCATCTCCAAGTTTGCGGATGACAAGAAGCTGGGCGGCGGTGTTAGCTGTGAGGAGGATGCTAAGAGGATGCAGGGTGACTTGGATAGGTTAGGTGAGTGGGCAAATTCATGGCAGATGCAATTTAATGTGGATAAATGTGAGGTTATCCACTTCGTTGCAAGAACAGGAAAACAGATTATTATCTGAACGGTGGCCGATTAGGAAAAGGGGAGGTGCAACGAGACCAGGGTGTCATTGTACACCAGTCATTGAAGGTGGGCATGCAGGTACAGCAGGCGGTGAAAAAGGCAAATGGTATGTTGGCATTCATAGCAAAAGGATTTGAGTACAGGAGCAGGGAGGTTCTACTGCAGTTGTACAAGGCCTTGGTGAGACCGCACCTAGAGTATTGTGTGCAGTTTTGGTCCCCTAATCTGAGGAAAGACATTCTTGCCATAGAGGGAGTACAAAGAAGGTTCACCAGATTGATTCCTGGGATGGCAGGACTTTCATATGAAGAAAGACTGGATCCACTAGGCTTATACTCACTGGAATTTAGAAGATTGAGGGGGGATCTTATTGAAACGTATAAAATTCTAAAGGGATTGGACAGGCTAGATGCAAGAAGATTGTTTCCGATGTTGGGGAAGTCCAAAACGAGGGGTCACAGTTTAAGGATAAAGGGGGAAACCTTTTAGGACTGAGATGAGGAAAAACTTCTTCACACAGAGAGTGGTGAATCTGTGGAATTCTCTGCCACAGGAAACAGTTGAGGCCAGTTCATTGGCTATATTTAAGAGGAAGTTAGATATGGCCCTTGTGGCTAAAGGGATTGGGGGTATGGAGAGAAAGCAGGTACAGGGTTCTGAGTTGGATGATCAGCCATGATCATACTGAATGGCGGTGCAGGCTCGAAGGGCCGAATGGCCTACTCCTGCACTTATTTTCTATGTTTCTATAAATTTCTATCACTGGCCAACTGGACATTTTACATCTGAACTCAATCATTTCTGAATATTCCCAAAAATAGTGATAAATAATTATTAATCCAGCCCCCCCCTTGAAATATTTCAATTGTACCCAGCATGACTGGACCACTTTAGTGGGCAAGTTAATCAAACTGATAGTAATCAGAACAACAGAACTTCCCTCAATAATTAAGAGAGAAACTGCTGGAAAACTCAGCTGCCCCTGTGATAAGAGAAGCATTTTCGGGTCTGAGTCTGGGAAAAAGAATGAACCAGTTAGTTTTGGCTACAGAAAGGGTGGAGGTGGGAGGGGGCACTGGATAGAATAAAGAGAGTATCTCAGATATGGTGTGACAAAGCATCATTGTGCTTTGTGTCACTAACAACAGGGCTGTGGGACTTGTCCAGCAGGTCAGACAACACCAAAGGGGAGAGGAAAACTGCGCCAAAATCACTTAAGTTCTGATACAGATAGAAAGAAGACGGTCATAGTTAGAGAGCATGAAAACAGACCCTACAGCCCAGTTCGTCCAAGATGGCTGTACAACCCAGTTCCAATCCCCTAAAATTTTAGATTGTAAAACATTAACTTTGTTTCTCTTTCTGAAGATACTGCCTGACCTGCTGAATGTGTCTAGCATATTTTTTTTGGTTTCAGATTTCCAGCATGTTTTTTTCCCCTCTTTTTTTCTCCCCTCAGTAATTTATTGATTTCCAAACTGTGCTGGTCCAGCTGGGTGCTCAATATTAGGCCTCACATTCATAGAAGCAGCTTTGAGAAGTGAGCTACATAGTAAGAGAGTCTGCTTTCTTCTTAAGAATAACCATGACCTCTCCACCAACTCAGCCAGTTGGCAAAACTTGATTTAGAGACATAATTTGTTTTAAATTTGAACACAAAGACCTGCTGTAACTTCAGCAAGAGAACGGAAAGCATAGTGATCACCATATTCACTGAAGGTATGACACTGGACAACACGTTCGATTCGGAGCATTTTGTTGCTGCTTATTGTATCCCATGCCATCAGGTTTCTTCAACGGCTTTCTCGCTTCCCTTCAATATTTTTACTCTAATTATCTAATTCTCTCACATTTAACTGAAGTTTCTGTGTCATACAGCATGGAACTCAATTTGTCCATGCTGACTATGGTGACCACAAAGGTACTCCCATTTGCCAAGTCCTTCTAACGCTCTCCTATCCAATGTCTGTTAGAAATTATTACTATAGCTGCCTCTGGCAGCTCACTCCATATTCTACTCTCTGCGTGAAGAAGGTGCCCTCGGCTAAACCTGTGCCCTTTAGGTTTTTAGTTCCTTTTTGCTGGGAAAAAGACCGTGTGAGTTCTCCTTATCTAGAGCCCTCATGATTTTAGAACATAGAACAATACAGCACAGTACAGGCCCTTCAGCCCACAATGTTGTGCTGACCCTTAAACCCTGCCTCCCATATAACCCTCCACCTTAAATTCCTCCATATACCTGTCTAGTAGTCTCTTAAATTTCACTAGTGTATCTGCCTCCCCCACTGACTCAGGCAGTGCATTCCATGCACCAACCACTGAGTGAAAAACCTTCCTCTAATATCCCCCTTGAACTTCCCTCCCCTTACCTTAAAGCCATGTCCTCTTGTATTGAGCAGTGGTGCCCTGGGGAAGAGGCGCTGGTTGTCCACTCTATCTATTCCTCTTGTATACCTCTATCATGTCTCCTCTCATCCTCCTCCTCTCCAAAGTGTAAAGCCCTAGCTCCCTTAATCTCTGATCATAATCCATACTCTCTAAACCAGGCAGCATCCTGGTAACTCTCCTCTGTACCCTTTCCAATGCTTCCACATCCTTCCTATAGTGAGGCGACCAGAACTGGACACAGTACTCCCAAGTGTGGCCTAACCAGAGTTTTATAGAGCTGCATCATTACCTCACGACTCTTAAACTCTATCCCTCGACTTATGAAAGCTAACACTCCATAAGCTTTCTTAACTACCCTATCTGCCTGTGAGGCAACTTTCAGGGATCTGTGGACATGTACCCCCAGATCCCTCTGCTCCTCCACACTACCAAGTATCCTGCCATTTACTTTGTAATCTGCCTTGGAGTTTGTCCTTCCAAAGTGTACCACCTCACACTTCTCCGGGTTGAACTCCATCTGCCACTTCTCAGCCCACTTCTGCATCCAATCAATGTCTCTCTGCAATCTTCGACAATCATCGACACTACCCACAACACCTCCAACCTTTGTGTCGTCTGCAAACTTGCCAACCCACCCTTCTACCCCCACATCCAGGTCGTTAATAAAAACCACGAAAAGTAGAGGTCCCAGAACTGATCCTTGTGGGACACCACTAGTCACAACCCTCCAATCTGAATGTACTCACTTCACCACAACCCTCTGCCTTCTGCAGACAAGCCAATTCTGAATCCACCTGGCCAAACTTCCCTGGATCCCATGCCTTCTGACTTTCTGAATAAGCCTACCATGTGGGACCTTGTCAAATGCCTTACTGAAATCCATGTAGATCACATCCACTGCACTACCCTCATCTATATGCCTGGTCACCTCCTCAAAGAACTCTATCAGGCTTGTTAAACACGATCTGCTCTTCACAAAGCCATGCTGACTGTCCCTGATCAGACCATGATTCTCTAAATGCCCATAGATCCTATCTCTAAGAATCTTTTCCAACAGCTTTCCCACCACAGACATAAGGCTCACTGGTCTATAATTACCCAGACTATCCCTACTACTTTTTTTGAACAAGGGGACAACACTCGCCTCCCTCCAATCCTCCGGTACCATTCCCGTGGACAATGAGGACATAAAGATCCTAGCCAGAGGCTCAGCAATCTCTTCCCTTGCCTTGTGGAGCAGCTTGGGGAATATTCCATCAGGCCCTGGGGACTTATCCATCCTAATGTATTTTAACAACTCCCACACCTCTTCTCCCTTAATATCAACATGCTCCAGAACATCAACCTCACTCATATTGTCCTCACCGTCATCAAGTTCCCTCTCATTGGTGAATACCGAAGAGAAGTATTCACTGAGGACCTTGCTCACTTCCACAGCCTCCAGGCACATCTTCCCACCTTTATCTCTAATCGGTCCTACCTTCACTCCTGTCATCCTTTTGTTCTTCACATAACTGAAGAATGCCTTGGGGTTTTCCTTTACCCTACTCGCCAAGGCCTTCTCATGTCCCCTTCTTGCTCTCCTCAGCCCCTTCTTAAGCTCCTTTCTTGCTACCCTATATTCCTCAATAGACCCATCTGATTCTTGCTTCCTAAACCTCACGTATGCTGCCTTCTTCCACCTGACTAGATTCTCCACCTCACTTGTCACCCACTTCATCAGGAAGGGTCTCGGCCCGAAATGTTGGCTACTCTTTTCTCACAGATGCTGCCTGACCTGCTGAGTTCTTCCAGCGTTGTGTATGTATTCCAGAATATTCCAAGATGTGTCTCACCAACACATTGCACGACTGCAACATAACTCCCAACTACTGTACTCCAGCAGAGAGCTCACAATGAAGGCCTGTTTCTGCACTTATTCCCAGCTTTCGATTGTGAATCCAATCCTTTGGTCTTCGGTACAATCTAATCAATACCATTAACTCTTTGCTATTTAATCTCTCCCATTTCAGGCAATTACCTGGGCTGACCCTCTGCTCCAGTGAATCCACTCCACCAGTAATGACCAGGACTCACAGACCAAACCGTGCTCACCTGCTGCTCTTGTCATCAGACACTTTGCACCACAGCTTCTCGGAGAAATGATCAACCAATTTTTTTTCCAAAACTCGCTTTTCCATCTGTTTATCCTTTTCAAATGACCTCACCTGAGGGAAGGATAAGCCATTAAGAACCACAAGCCACTTATCAATGAAACAGTCTTTAAAATGTCAGGTAACTTGAGATTTTGACATTCCAATCTGCAACAGTGTTGACTAAATAACAGCTGAACCCCAAACTACCCATTGAACAGGATTACTGCTAAATCCCCATGTATACATAAATTCAACATGTTGGTGTACATGTAACTTTTAAGGTACCAGTTTAGAAATGTGAAACTTTTTTTAAAAAATCATTAAAAACCCTGAAGAAAGCTTTCAGCTCAGGTGATTATTCATGCGTTTAACTCTCTGCCTAGCTTTGTACACATACGTTGCAAGGACAGTAAAGTAAAAGATAACTCATCTCCAAAGGCAATGCCAGGAGACTGGAGACGCGTCTGAAGGCTGTAAGCTACAACCATCAGTTTCTGACCCCGGCAACTTCCATTGCCCGGCCCTGGAAGTCAGGTCAGAATGTGGCGCATCGATCGGGTCTTTGCGACTCTCAAGCAAAACCACACTTAGCATTGCTGCAGCGCGAATCCACGCCACAGCTGAAACAGCAAGAACGAGGAGAACAGAGCATGAAGCAGCAACACACACAAAATGCCGAAACCCTGCCAAACGTCGGGCACAGGTTAGAATCCTTCTTGTTCTTCAAAGACAGGTGTATGCAGAGGATGTGCAGTGCATCACAAAGCAGGAATTTCTCCCAATCCAAAGTTACCTTGCACATTCCGGTTAAGATGGCACCTTTGGTCTATCATCTTCTGGATAGACCAAAATACCATGTACTTCTTTTATGTCCTTTAATGTTTGTTTTCATCTTGAGTGTGATTCTGGAACTGTTTGGAGATCGTTTGGGTGTTCCAGTACATCGAGCCAAATGCAGAGTCTGGAGATCGTTTGGGTGCTTCAGCACTCTGCTTTCTCCAAGAGGATTCCAGGAGACAGAGGCAGTGCTGCTCAAACCTTGAGGCAGGCTGCGGGACGGGGCGCAAGCCGACGTTTGACTCCTTTTCACCAATTAAAACAACGAGGGAGATTAAACCACGGAGACAATTGCGGAGGGTGAGCCTGTCGTTTGATCGCTCTGCCACTGGAGAGCCGAGAGCCTGCCGCTGTGCCCAGAGACTGTTGCCCAGGTTTTCTGTGTTTTGGATGTGGACTTTTTTTTTTAAGTCTTATAGTTTTTTTATATTCTGTGGATTCTCGCCCAGTTGTTCTCTTTTTTTGTGCGGGCGGTGGGAACTGGGGGTTGTTGTGCCTGTGCCATTTTTGTTCTCTTTTTTTGTGTGGGGAGTTTCATGACTACCTGGAGACGAAGAATTTCAGAGTTGCATATTTTGATAATAAATTAACCTTTGAACTCTGTCCCATTTCTAGACTCTGAGGAACTATTGCGAGTTGGAGGACACATAAAGAGAGCACAACTCACTCTAGTTACCTCACCCAATCGTCATTCAGAGTGAGCACTGGTCACTGGTCTGCTCGTCAGACATTACCATGAGCAAGTGTGTCATCAAAGTCGACACTTTCGAAGTGAGAACGTTAAAGACTGCGCAGTAAGGCTGTTTCAAGACCAGTGTCTGAGACTGTCCTTTCTTTTGCCACGGACATAAGTGTATGATCATTTGACTTCTAGTTTCAGTCCATCTTATGGATGTCAGACGGGGGAGGGGGGTGTTCTGGCCTCTAGAGGCACTGCTCTTTTCATATGCAGTTCATTTGTATGAACATCACTTCCTGTACGCAAGCTCCTTTTACATAATTTCCTGTGCAGTTAATTTGGATTTTGACTTTAAGCACACACAGTAGAAAGACATCCATCTCCATCCACTCTTTATTTGCTCTTGAAACAGCAATATCTGAGTCTTAAGATTTCTTAATATCGGTAAACATTTAGTAGGTGTACTTTGAAGGAAGTGTTATGTTTATCATTCATCGCTATTAAGCTGTTGTTGCACCACAAGTTCACTTTGGTCCACAGGGCATAGTATGGAATGTTGCCTTTGGTTAACGCTGATTGTGAGAATAATCAATAGAATTAGTAGATTCAGGCATGCGACGATTCTGTATTGTTCTTAACACGTATTCCGCAGTTTCACAAGTTTTTCCTCATTAAAAACCCCGAAGAAAGCTTCTGGCTCAGATGACTTTTGAGAAGGTGTTTAACTCTCTGCTGAGCATTGACACACACATTGCGAGCGCAGTACAACAACAGAACCCACTAAAAACAACACACACACACAACAAAGACTGTCAAAACACCAAATGTGTGAAAAAAAGAACGAATCACGCAAAAAATTAAAAGAAGAATTAAAAGAAGAACACACAGAATTGAACCGCAGAATCCTTGAAAATGAGTCTGCAGCTGGTCCAAGAGCCCCACGGCTGCAGCCACGGAACCAGTTCAGTCTGCAGCTGGTCCAAGAGCCCCACGGCTGCAGCCACGGAACCAGTTCAGTCTGCAGCTGGTCCAAGAGCCCCACGGCTGCAGCCACGGAACCAGTTCAGTCTGCAGCTGGTCCAAGAGCCCCACGGCTGCAGCCACGGAACCAGTTCAGTCTGCAGCTGGTCCAAGAGCCCCACGGCTGCAGCCACGGAACCAGTTCAGTCTGCAGCTGGTCCAAGAGCCCCACGGCTGCAGCCACAGCCATGGAACTGGTTCAGCATTGAGGTAAATAAAGCCTCTCGGGTAGTAAGCTGAATACTGCTTCATTCTTCGCCCTTGGCCTCAACAGCTTGATCTTTTTAATCCGGCTCGGCGCTGAAATCGACTAAACATCGGCTCACTTTCTGTTCTCAGGCCTGGGCCTCGATGCTTTGATCCGGCCTCAAGTCTACTCCAACAATGGCCGCCACCTGCATTCCCGAGAGTCCGCGTAACTGAATCCTTCAGGACACCGCAAAAACGCCCAGTCGTTCAGCAGGTTCGAAAGCACTACTCCAAAAGGGAAAGTACAGTCTGCTGATTTCAGTGACCGCAGTCTAGACAAGGTATTATTAATAAACAGTTTTATTCCCTGCCCACAAAAAGTTACCGTGTCTTGCCTGCACCATCTTCCCAACACCTAGATTAAAGTCGGGTTTGTGTAGAATGGGTCAGTTTCCAAAGAGCCTGCGTCCAAGCTGTGTCACTTTGACTGCAGATGGTGTAACACTCCTTTCATTAGCCATCCACACAGGAACAATGACGCAGAATATTAGTGGGAAGATATTACTTAGACGCAAAGAATGTGGGTTGTAACAGAGAAAAGCTGTAAAAACTCCAAAGTACTTGTACCTTCACGTGGTCTTTCTCTTTATCTGAGACCAGGATTAAATAACTGGTTCCCGTCTGTTTGCAATGGTGCTGAACTTCTTCCTGCTCAGGGAAAAAGCAGAGGAAATCAGAAACAACAGTTTGATTCAAGAGAAAAGCAGCTGATTCACAGTATAATGTAATCAAAATAATAAAGAGGCATAATTATATAATCCTTAAGCATCCTTGCAGGAAGAGTCCAGATCAATTCCCAGATAATGTCTGAGATTGTTAGATCTCAGCTGGGGTAACAGGGGGGAGGGCAAGGATGAACCTGTCCGAAGGAAGCAGAACTGGGGAGGGGTGTCTAATTCAGGTGCCCCCACCCACTCCAGCTGCCAACTGTAACACCGTCACACATCAGCCGAGCCATGAAGATCACTGACTGCGTCCACTACAGGTCCCCTATATAATGGGGTGGAACAGACTGCTGTCTACAG
Source organism: Hemitrygon akajei (assembly GCF_048418815.1). Classification (NCBI taxonomy): domain Eukaryota; kingdom Metazoa; phylum Chordata; class Chondrichthyes; order Myliobatiformes; family Dasyatidae; genus Hemitrygon; species Hemitrygon akajei. The sequence continues at coordinate 94,288,281 of NC_133126.1, forward strand.
AACACGGGTATTTATTAATAACACCTAGACAGAACCTTAATCACATGGATTATGGAATTAGCAACAAAATCTGTAGAAGAGAATGTGGTTGCCTCATTAAGGAAGGATGTGGAAGTGCTAATGAGGAGATTTACCAGGATGCTGCCTGGATTAGGGAACATGTCTTCTAAGGAAATGTTTTTTTCTCTCTTTGGAGCAAAGGAGTACGAGAGAAAGTTTCATAGAACTGTTAACTATAAAGAACATTAAAAAAGTTCACTGCAGTGCAAAGTGGTCATACCGCTGGTATATTGGGGTTATGCCAGTTGGTTCAGTGTTGAATAGTTGAAGGAAAGCAGCTGGTCTTCGGCTTGGTGGTGTGGGGCGATGGTAAATGTGAGAAGATGGCACGGAACCAGTGGTGGGGATTTTTGATGATGGATGCCGTCTTGAGGCAGCACCTCCTGTAGATTGTACCGATGGTGGGAGGGGTGAGCCATGCTGTGTCGGGCAGAGTTCACTATTTTCCTCAGCTTCCTGAGCGTACCACACCATAGGCGACCAGTAGGAATACTTCCATTAACACATCCGCAGCGTTAAACCTGTAGGTGCTTTTAAACCTCCTCTTACAGTACTGGGTGCACTTCCCAGTACAGGAAGGATGTGGTTAAGCTAAAGAGATTGCAGGAAACAATCACAGGATGTCGTCAGGACTGGAGTCATAGAGAAAGACCGAATTGTCTGGGACTGTTTTCCCCGGAGCAACCAGGTAGAGGTCTATAAAATCATGAGGGGAATAGATGGGTACATAGTCAAGTCTTTTTCCCAGGGTAGGGAAATCTAAAAGCAGAGAGTAAGGTGACAGGGTAGAGATTTAAAGGGAAGCATTCTCAGAGAGTGCTCCATATGTGGAATCTGTTGTCAGAGGAAGTGTTAGAAGTGGATAGAACTTCAATGTTTAAAAGACATATTGGCAAGTACATTGATAGTAAAGGTTTAGAGCAGGGGTTCCCACCTGGGGTCCACAGACCCCTCAGTTAACGATAGGTGTCCATGGCATTAAAAAGGTTGGGAACCCCTGTTTTTGAGGGTATGGGCCAAACACAAACAAATGGCACTAAGTCAGGTTGGTACCCTGGTTAGCCTGAATGAGACGGGCCGAAGGGCCTGTTTTTAGGCTACACAACTCTGAGACAATGATCTGAAGATCATCACACACAGTGCAAGATATTTACTTGCATAGACAACAGGCAGACGGGCAGCAGACCCTAGCACTGCTCACTGCTGACCTCTGAAAGACCATCCAGATGAAGAGAATGGCGGTGCCTGCAACAATGTTAGTGCAATATTTCACAGCACCGGCTGTGGGAACAGGGTTTGATTCCCACCACTGTCTGTAAGGAGTCTGTACGTTCTCCCAGTGGCCCTGTGGAACCCAAAGACGGACAGGTGAGTTGTGGGGACACCATGTTGGCAGAAGCATGTTAACACTTGTGGGCTGTCCTTGCTGATTTGATTTGACACAAATGATGCATTTCACCACGTTTCAATGTAGAGGTGACAAGAAGTTAGTCTAATGAGGCAAGAATCTGAATCACCTGAGAGAATTTTTGCCCCCTCCTACTAAATCAAATTATCCATAAGCCCAGCAGCCAGCTCTGCACTACTTTACCTGGGAGACATCACACAGGAGCTCAGCATTTATCCCCACTGTCCACAGGTTCTGGATGATGCCGATAGATCTGTCAATCAAAATTCGACTGACTGCAACCACCAGTGCCTTACAGTGGCAACCATCGGGCTGGAATGGAAGGACAAAGTTTAGCTCTTGGCCACAGAGATTTGCACAAACACATCAGTAATTCAATGGAATCGACAAAGACTGCTTCTGCCAGTCTGCCTGTCTACCCCCATCTCCCACTCTCTTGATCAATTTATTAGTTAAAGCATAAGAGAAGTCCACAGAAAGACTTTTGTCAGATAACTCACTGGTATCAAATCACTACAAAGTGTGGAGATTTTATCCAAGGCCAGACTGACTCCCACAGCAGTGGGAACCGGACCTGTGAGACGCAGACGTTGAAACTCCAGGATCTGAAAGAGCCGAAAAAGAATAATTAACTTCTTGAGAAAGCTGAATAGATTTGCAAACCTGTTGAATATCTCAGGGAGACTTTTGGGAATAATGGTACTCCCTAGCACGACTCTCAATCTGCTCTGGAGGGTGAATCTGCAGAAATTAACCCCCCTCCCCCACATACCACCTGGTATGGGGGGAGGAGGTCCTACTGCACAGGATCGAAGTAAGTTGCAGAAAGTTGTAAACTTAATCAGCTCCATCATGGGTACCAGCCTCTGTAGTATCCAAGGTATCTTTAAGGAGCAGTGCTTTAGGAAGATGGCGTCCATTGTTAAGGACCTCCACCACCCAGAACGTGCCCTCTTCTCACGAAGGAAGGAGGTACAGGAGCCTGAAGGCACGCAACCAGTGATTCAGGAACAGCTTCTTCCCCTCTGCCATCCAATTTCTGAATGGATATTGAACCCATGAACACTACCTCAGTACTATTTTTATTTCTGTTTTTGCACTACTTATTTTAACTATTTAATATACATATACATACTTCTGCAATTGACTTTTATCCTACATTATGTATTGCATTGTACTATAAGTTACTAATATGCCAGTGTGATTAAACCTGATTCTGATACCACAGTACTTGGAAAACAATACAAGTCAGAAATGGGCCTTTCAACCCTCCGTGCCAACCTTGACAGTGATGCCTACCTATGCTAAACAGCTTTTCCCACATTAGACCCATAACCCTCTATGCCTTCCTCCCCACATAATTATATCTACCTCTATCACCTCCCTCCAGCAGTCCAGTCTAGACAATACCACCCACTGTGTGAAGAATACTTATGCAGAAAATTTAGAAACCCTCCAAATTTCCCTCCTCCATTCATAAACCTGTGCTCCTTAGTTCTAGATTCCCCTGCCCTGGAAGACCACTTATCCAGTGTATGCCCTTTGCAATGTTGTAAACCAAGTAAAGGTCATCACTCAACCTCCCACATTCCAGTGCGGAAAAAACAAACAATCCAATGTCTCTCTACAACTAAAGCCCCTCATTTCAGGCAACATCCGAGTGAATCTCTTCTGCACTCTCCCCATCGCTACCACATTCTTCCTTTACAGTGGCAACCAGAACGGTACACCAATCTCCAAGTACTGAATGGAAACAAGGAGCTAGTGATCTCACTCAGTGACAATGATCTGGGATATCACACTCAGCACAAGGGAACCACCTGCAAACACATTCATCAAATGAAGAGGAAGAAAATGGGCTTTTAACTCTCATGCACTGCTCCTGTGCATAATGCAGTCCGTGCCTGAGATGTAGAGAGTGGCCAGCTCAGCTGGCTCTGCACCTTGGGCGCTCACAACTGAAGTGTTCTGTGTGGATGTGGAGTCAAGTCAAGTCAAGAGTGAAGTCATGGATGCCGGCCACTCTCAACTAGTCCAACATTGCTAACGAGTTGGCTGATAAATGGAGAGTGGCATTGTTTGATTTTATTGAGATAGAGCATGGAACAAGCCCTTCTGCCCCTTCGAGGCAGTAACCCCCAATTTAACTGTGGCTTAATCCCATGACAATTTACAATGACCAATTAACCTCCCAACCAGTATGTCTTTGAACTGTGGGAGGAAACCGGATGAAACCCACGCGGTCACGGGAAGAAAGTATAAACTCCTTACAGAGAGCAGCAGGATTTGAACCTGGGTCACCAGTACTGTAAAGTGTCGTGCTATCCACTATACCATCGTGCTACCTCTCTTATCCTCACAGAAAGGTAAGAGAAGCTTTGTCACAGAAATACGGAGTACTATAGTGCAAGATGTCTGGACAAAATGAACAGAAAGACTTTTTAATAACTTGCAGATGTACGTGAGACCTTTTCCCTTTCATAACCTCTAATCAAACAGGACTCACCAGATTGTCATATCTCCCTCCTGCTGCAAGGATATCTGGCACAAGATGTTGTCGCCGATTTACAAATGCAACAAACTGGAAGATGATTCCACTGTATAGGTGCACCTTGTAGACAAGACCCAGATTGATCTCCACCTGCAAAGCAAGAACACCAATTTCACTCCACAGCTGCCACAGATGTCATTATCAGTGTCCTCTGTGTAGACACCAAGTGTCTGATTCCTCTGGCCCTCAATTTCCTATACTTCACAGGAAGGAGAAGGGAACATTGCCTTATGAGAAAGGCCCAGACAGAGGCTGCAAGTTTCTCTCATTTCCCTCCCGGCTATTGGATAGGCAGTCATTTGAGTCGAACCTCAATGCTTGGAACATTGCTTCTCCAAAAGCGAGACTCAGTAGAACCGGCATAATTCATTCCAAGTCAAATCAGTGGCAGAAACAATTCCCTTCCCTTTCCCCAATACCAGCCCTAACAATACAACAGCTTCTCATAACACCAATGTGATGACATTTGCCATTTTCCACAGGTGCTAATGCTGTGATTACTCGTTGAAATTCACAATTTGTTGTGAGGTTCTACTAGGCCAGCCTTTAATCATTCAACTGATGTGATCTAAACAATCAAAATTTGCAAACTTGTGGGCCTGAAGATAGACGAGTCCCCTGGTCCTGATGGAATGCATCCCAGGGTACTGAAAGAAATGGCAGAAGTTATAGTAGAGGCTTTGGCGATAATTTACCAAAATTCTCTGGACTCTGGGCAGGTCCTGGCAGATTGGAAGATGGTGAATGTCACACCACTGTTCAATAAAGGATATAGGCCAGTTATTTTAACATCTGTAGTTGGGAAAATGCTTGAAGCTATCATTAAAGAAGAAATAGTGAGGCTTCTGGAAAGAAACAGATCCATCAGGCAGATGCAGCATGGATTCAGCAAAGGCAGGTCCTGTGTGACAAACTTACTGGAGTTTTTTGAGGATATAATGAGCACAGTGGATAGAGGGGAACAGGTAGACGTTGTTTACTTGGATTTCCAGAAGGTGTTCAATAAGATGCCACATAAAAGACTTATCCATAAGATAAGGATGCATAGATTTGGGGGTGATGTATTAGCATGGATAGTGGATTGGTTAACCAACAGAAAGCAGAGAGTTGGGTTACATGGGTGTTACTGTGGTTGGCAATCAGTGGTGAGCGGCGTGCCGCAGGGGTCGGTGCTGGGCCCACAACTGTTCACAATATACATTAACGATCTGGAAGAGAGGATTGAGTGTAATGTTTGCTGATGATATTAAATTGAGTAGAAAAGCAAACTGTGCAGAAGAGATATAGATAGGTTAAGTGAGTGGGCAAGGGTCTGGCAGATGGAATACAATGTTGGTAAATGCAGGTCATTCACCGGAAGGAAAAATGGAAGAGCAGATTATTACTTAAATGGTAAAAAAAAAAATTGCAGCATGCTGCTGTGCAGAGGGACTTGGGAGTGATTGTGTATGAATAGCAAAAGGTTGCTTTGCAGGTGCAGCAGGCGATCAAGAAGGCAAATGGGATGTTGGCCTTCATTGCTAAAGGGATTGAATTTAAGAGCAGGGAGGTTATGCTGCAACTCTATAGGGTAATGGTGAAGCTGTACCTAGAGTACCTGCAGTTCTGGTCTCCTTACTTGAGGAAGGATATAGTGGCTGTGGAGGTGGTACAGAGGAGGTTCACTGGGTTGATTCCAGAGATGAGGGGGTTAGATTATGAGGAGAGATTGAGTTGCCTGGGACTGTACTTGCTGGAATTCAGAAGAATGAGAGATTTTATAGAAACATATAAAATTATGATGGGATAGATAGAGGCAGGAATGTTGTTTCCACTGATAGGTGAGACTAGAACTAGGGGACATAGCCTCAATGTTCAAGGGAGTAGATTTAGGACGGAGATGGGGAGGAACTGCTTTTCCCAGAGGTTGGTGAATCTGTGGGATTCTCTGCCCAATAAAGCAGTAGAGGCCACCTCAGTAAATATATTTAAGATAAGGTTGGATAGATATTTGCATAGTCGGGGAATTAAGGGTTATGGGAAAATACAGGTAGGTGGAGATGAGTCCATGGCCAGATCAGCCATGATCTTATTGAATGGCAGAGCACGTTCAATAGCCCAGATGGCCTACTCCTGCTCCTATTTCTTACATTTTATGTAAGAAGAAATGGCAGTCACCATAACTAGTGACAACCATTACTGACGTTACTCAAAGTGTACAGCAATGAGCAAGATTACTGCCTCTCATCTTACTGAAGTACAGAATCTTTGCTCCGCATCTGTATGAGGAGCGTAGAGAACCTGTCCAATTAGTTTTTCAAAGAGATAACCAAGAATATCGATGATGGACTCAAGAGTCACAGAACTGTAGATTATACAGTTAACACAGTCTATGTAGATTTCAGTAAGACCTTTGATGTGGGAGACTAGGCCAAAATGAAAAACCCACATGATCCAGAAACTCAGCAAACTGGATTCAGAAATGGCTTGTGGTAAATGAGGAAGAATCCTGATGGAAGCAATTGGAAATCTGTGACCAGTGGAATACCACAGCGATCCATGTTAAGACTCTTGCTACTTGTTGCATTCACTAGCAATCTGGATGTGAATGTTAGAGGCCATTAAAGTCTGTAAATGTTAAGAAAATGGGTGGTGGTGTTGATAATGAGGAAGGTCACTCTCAGCTTCAAAACAGTATTGTCATTTGGTAACACAGACCGAGAAAAGGCAGAGAGTAACGATGTGAGGTGAGGCGACACAGTCTACTAACAGGGACAGGATACACATAGTGAATCATAGGGCTCTGGGGAGACCATGCACGTCCAAGGGTCTCCGTGCGTGCAGCATAGGTAGATAAGGGGTTAAGAATGCTGCTTGCCTCAACAACCAGGACACACAATAGGAGAGCAGGGAGATTGTGGCACGACTACCACAGCTGTCACCATGCTAATGGAAAGGATGTGAATGTGCTGGAGAGGGTGAAGGGAGAATCACCAGGATGTTACCTGGGATGAAATGTCACGAGAAGAGGCTCGTCAGATTGGACTGGTTTACCATGGAGAGTGCAAGAGTGTACTGACTGATGTACAGGATTATGTGGGGCATAGTGAGAAATCATTTCCCTTAGCAGAGGTTTCTAGAACTAGAGGATGTCAATTAGATAATACGTGGATTACTTAGAAGTAATTTGAGAAGACGTTTTCCAGCCAGAGGGTGGTTGGACTCTGGGACCTGATGCCTGGGTGGCTAACGGAGACAGTGGCTCTTACAATATGAGAATTTCTCATGTATACAAGTTGCTCGTGCATTTTGAATATGGGGTTAATCTACTTATTCAATCCCTCCCCACCTATGTTCACGACACTTCTCATGCTCTGGATTTTTTCAATGATGTCAAGTTCCCTAGCCTCCGGCATCTTATTTTCACCATGTACGTCCAGTCCCTATATACCTGCATCTCCCACCAGGAAGGTCTCAAAGCTCTCCATTTCTTTTTGGATTCCAGACCCAACCAGTTCCCCTCTACCACCACTCTCCTCCGTCTAGCGGAATTGGTCCTTACTCTTAATAATTTCTCCTTTGGCTCCTCCCACTTCCTCCAAACTAAAGGTGTAGCCATGGGCACCCGTATGGGTCCCAGTTATGCCTGCCTTTTTGTTGGCTTTGTGGAACAGTCCATGTTCCAAGTCTATACGGGTATCCGTCCCCCTCTTTTCCTTCGCTACATCAACAACTGCATTGGCGCAGCCTCCTGCACACATGCTGAGCTCGTTGACTTCATTAACTTTGCCTTCAACTTTCATCCTGCCCTCAAATTTACCTGGTCCATTTCCGACACCTCCCTCCCCTTTCTTGATCTTTCTGTCTCTATCTCTGGAGACGCCTTATCTATTGATGTCTACCATAAGCCCACGGACTCTCACGGCTACCTGGACTATTCCTCTTCCCACTGTTACTTGTAAAAATGCCATCCCCTTCTCTCAATTCCACCGTCTCTGCCACATCTGCTCTCAGAATGAGGCTTTTCATTCCAGGACAAAGGAGATGTCTTCCTTTTTTAAAGAAAGGGGCTTCCCCTCCTCCACCATCAACTCTGCCTTCAAATGCATCTCTCCTATTTCATGCACATCTGCTCTCACCCCATCCTCCTGCCACCCCACTCGGGATAGGGTTCCTCTTATCCTTCTAAGTGGAACGAGTGCTTCACCTGCCCTTACACTTCCTCCCTCACCACCATTCAGGGCCCCAGACAGTCCCTCCAGGTGAGGCGACACTTCACCTGTGAGTCGGCTGGTGTGGTATACTGCGTCTGGTGCTCCGGGTGTGGCCTTTTATATATTGGCGAGACCCGACGCAGACTGGGAGACCGTTTCGCTGAACACCTACACTCTGCCCGCCAGAGGAAGCAGGATCTCCCAGTGGCCACACATTTTAATTCCACATCCCAATCCCATTCCCATTCTGATATGCCAATCCATGGCCTCCTCTACTGTCGAGATGAAGCCACACTCAGTTTGGAGGAACAACACAATTCCATCTGGGTAGCCTCCTACCTGATGGCATGAACATTGATTTCTCTAACTTCCATTAATGCCCCTCCTCCTCTTCTCACGCCATCCTTAATTTTTAATTTTTTTACCCCTCTCTCTTTCCCTCTCACAGTAACTCCTTGCCTGTTCTCCATCTTCCTCTGGTACTCCCCTCACCCTTTCTTTCTTCCAAGGGCTTCTGTCATACAATACTCCCCCTTCTCCAGCTCTGCATCCCTTTTGCCAATCAACTTTCCAGCTCTTAGCTTCACCCCTCTCCCTCCGGTCTTCTCCTATCATTTCAGGTCCCCCCTCTCAAATCTCTTACTATCTCTTTTTTCCGTTAGTCCTGACGAAGGGTCTGGACCCGAAACGTTGACCGTACTTCGTCCCATAGATGTTGCCTGACCTGCTGTGTTCCACCAGCATTTTGCGTGTTTTGCTTGAATCTATTTATATTTATCAGGAGTCGTGATGAAGGGTCCTGGTCTGAAATGTCAACTCTTTATTCCTTTCCATAGATGCTGCCTGGCCCGCTCAGTTACTCCCGATTTTGTGCATGTACTCTGGATTTCCAGCCTCTGCAGAATCTCTTACATTTAAGAACAGAACAAAACCTGCTTGTTAATAATTCCCAGTAAGGACTAATCTGTCCCATGAGCCAGCTTTGATTAGTAACTATAGTACTTCTATTCTCCAAATTCTCTCTGCTGTAGTCAGTCCCAACACTGGGTACAGCAGCCTGTCTAACACAAGACAAAACCATTAACTGTGGAGAATCCTCACCCAGGTTACACATACCCAACCTATGGATACTCTGTACATACGTTCGGGCACTGGGGAGACATGCCAGGTGAATGGGGATGGATCTGCCACTGATGCAGAGCTGCAGGCATTTTCTGCTGGGTGGGAATGGGGTAATTCCTCATGTCTGCACCAAGTCACAAAAGTCAGGGCTGGGAGGAGCCCTGCAGAGCTCGGAGCACTGAGCTGGTGAGGTCAGCTGACAGCCGCTCTTTCCACGCCTGTCACAGTTGTTTCTGTTCATTTTCAATTTATGAACAATTCTCTGGAGGAGAACTCTGTTGTAGCATGGAGACTGCCCGCACAAACGTGATCAGGAAAGGAAACTAGCTCAGTAGGCAAGCTGAGCTGAAGGCTCGCCATCCATGCTGTAGAAGTGTCTGACCTCAGCTGGTTGCAGCCTTGCTCAGCCACAGTCCAAACGATTAAACTGACGGCATTCAGCCAGCATGGTTCGGCAGCGCTCAATGCCTTCAGAAGATAGGTTAGCAGCTAACTTACCGAGAATTAGTCACTGGCATTACAACCAACCTGAAGCTCGATGTCAAGTTTCTTCAGGAGCTCTGTCACAGTTTCCAAGTCCTTTAAGCCTTGCTTTGCCAGCTGGGAAACAGCTAACTTCCCTTTCATGAGTGGGCTCAACACACTACTCAATTCTTTTATGTCCAACTTGACTTCAATGTACTTGTACAGGTGCAAGAGCTGAAAAAGAGAAAATGGGAACTTAAATGTCATAAATCATCCTTCCTGCTAACTTCCATGCTGCATTCTCCACAGCACACTATGTTGCACATTTGTATTTAAGGGAAATAAGGGTACAACAAGATTCTGATAATCCACTCTCTGACCATTTGGAAACAATTTGCCACACATGCCTTTCTACTTCCTAAACCCTGCACTCTCGTTAAAATGACCAAGGTCCCAGTTCCCACATTCCCTAAAAACCTACTATAATCAATGGAAAATTTATGATACATACCATAACATCTAAAAAAAAATGTGAATTAAAAATCTGTTGAAACAACATGGAACTCTCAAAAATCTACTGATCAGAGAGCAAAGTCCTGAGCATACCGGATTACCAAAGTTTTACTGTAAACTCTTAAGAAAATGAAACAGAGGGCTGAAGTTCACTGGGAGCAGAACGACTGTCATTAACCTGTTGGTTTAAATGTCTAGACTGCCCAACATACACAAAATGTTGGAGGAACTCAACAGGTCAGGCAACATCTGTGGAAAAGAGTACAGTCGAAGTCTAGGCCCGAAACATCAGCTGTACTCTTTCCCATAGACGCTGCCTGGCCCGCTGAGTTTCTCCAGCATTTTGTGTGTGTTGCACGGATTTCCAGCGTCCGCAGATATTCTCTCGTTTGTGATCTAGACTGCCCATCTTCTTCCTTGCAGTTGCCGATGGAATGATCAAGTGATGCCAATAACACAAAACTTACGTTATTCTGTGACAGGGAGAGATTGTAGAACTTGATTTCTATCTCTCTTTTGGTCAGCTTCCCTGTCTATAAAGGAAGAGAGGTTAAATGTTAAAATATTATGGGAGATGACAAAATAATGCATTTAGAAATACACCAATTCTGTATTATATAATTAGAGATGTGTTTAAAGGCACAGATATCAATTGATGTCTCCTGTATGATGAATACAACAAGAATGTCAAATCCAATATGTTCACGAATTTCAAGGATCGCCTAGAGTCCAGTCTCAAGATAATGCACCTCATTTGCGCAATTACCCTTAAAGGTCTGGCCCAAAAGGCTGCGTCCTCAGCCCCCTATGCACTTATGAACGTGTAGTCAAATTCTGCTCGAACTCTATCAACAAGTTTACAGATGATACCACTGTAGTAAGCCAGGTCTCTGAGTTGGCATACAGAGAGGAGAGCTTAGTGATATAGTGTCATGACACAACCTTCCCCTCAATGTCAACAAAACCATGGAAGAGGTCATTGATTCAAAAAGGGGCAGTACACATGCTCCTGTCTACATCAAAGGTGCTGAAGTTGAGAGCTTCAAGGTCCTAGGAGTGATCCGTTGTCAATTGCCTGTCCTGGTCCAACCACACAATCAGCGCACAGGAGGCTACAGAAACCTTGGCCATGAACCAATTTGTATCAAAGAACCATGGAATTCATCTATCCAGATGCACCACAGCTGTACGGCAACTGCTCTCCCAAGACCACAAGAAAGCGCAGGGAGTTGTGGAAACAGCTCAGCACATCACGGAAATCAGCCTCCCCCTCCATGAACCCTGCCCACACTCTTGCCGCCTTGGTAAAGCAGCCAACATATCCAAAGGTCCCACCACACCAACATTCTTTTCTGCCCCTTCCATCAGGCAGAAGATAAAAAGCCTGAAAGCATGCGCTACCAGGTTAAAGGACAGCTTCTACTCCGCTGATACGAGACTCCTGACTGTGTTTATAGCCCTGCAGCTCATTGTCCTGCCTGCGCTTCACTTTCCCTATAAACGTAACACTTTATTCTCCTCCAATGTCCTCAGGATCGTTAAAGAGAAAATACAGATAGCTCTGTGGCATATGAATGCCCAACTTATAGTTACCCCATAAATAAAACTGAGCATTTGGGAGACCAATGGGGGATGAATTTGCCAGCTTCAACAGGTTTCTTCTACTGAATGGGACACTTTCATGTGCCTTCTCTTCTCAGCCCATCACAATCACAGTTGTAACAGTCAGAGCTGGGGGCACTGAGCAGATTCACTCAGCCAGTCAGCGAGACTGGCTGGCAGCCTCTCTTCCTGCTCCCGTCGCTCTCCCATCACACCCGTTTACGTGCTCTTCTCCCACACACTGTGGTTCTGTTCTAGACTGAGGACCAGTTCCCGAGAACAGAACACCGTTGTAACCTGGGGACTGCCCGTACAAGTTGAAATGCAAATCATTTCTCCCCTATAATCCATCTGTGCCATGCACTACTGTACAGAGGAGGTAAGTTGGCAAATCTGCAAGGGATCAGGAACAGCCCGAAACAGAACTATTTTTGGATGCCATGACATGTGATGCTGAGTCCAGTTATATTTAATCAGCTCCACGACTTACCATGACATCGCACAGGATGCTGCACACCTGATGGAGTTTGTCCTCCGGTATCCCACAATGCAGCAGCACTGCCTTCAGCAGGCAGATATGGTTCAGATAGATGCTATAGTTCCTCTTCTGAAAACCAAATAAATGCAATCATTTCTCAAGGAGTAGCTTGTAATAATCACACTACAGCCCCAGAGGCTTCAGAAGAGAAAGAAATTACTGATTGGAAGCTTTCCTTTAATCCTTCCCTGTTTAATAATAATTACAACAGAACTGTAAATTCCACCTTGCATTTTTCTCGACAGGGATTTCTGCAACGTCACCTATATTTGGCAAGTTAAGTTAAAGCAATGAGACTCCTAACAGCAGTGTGTCATTTTGATTACAATCCCTCTGTGTTATGTAGCATCACTGGTAACTGCATGGGCAGTGAGTGATAGAACTGCCCATACAGTTACCAATGATGCAGAGGGATTGTAATCAAAGTGACACACTGCTGTCAGGAGTCTCACCGTCAGAAGCAAAGATCACCGCATTAAACCCGCAAAACCAGCAACAACCTCAGCTTTTTAGCTGCCTCACCAGAACTGTGACAATTGAGAACCCATTGGCAAGATGCGAATATTTTGCAAGGATCTATTTCAGCAAGGATTTTTTCTTTGTAGAAGTAGGATTTCAGCAGGCATGCAAGGGAGGTGGGTGGGAGGATGAGTGAGAGGGAGGTGGGTGGGAGGGTTAGTGAGTCTAGGTCATAGGTCGGCAACCCGCGGCTCTTTCATCTCTGTGCTGCGGCTCCCTGTGGCTTTGGAAAATAAATGATGAGTATTTAATTAAAATGTATTTTATGTTAGCTTGTTAGTTTTTGAAATGTAATTCTAAATTTGAAGATTATGGTTATCTTGTACAATCTAAATAAAACGTGTTTTTTGTCGCTATTAATATACGTCACCACTGCCAATGCCTGAAACCCGCCAGTGCGCGATTTCTTTAATTTTTCGATCCAAGGTAGGCTAACTATGGAGAATTCTAAAAAAAGAAAAGTGACTGAAGAAAACAGAACGTTTAATGATACGTGGGCAGATTCATTTGCTTTCACTGCTGATGAGACTGGTTTACCGGTATGCTTAATATGCAATGAGAAACTAGCAAACAACAAAAAGTCAAATGTCGTAAGACACTTCCAGAATAAACACGCAGCCTTTGCTCAAAAATATCCGGATGGAGATGAGAGAAAAAAAGCCGTTTCGGAACTGATGCGGAAGGTTGATCTGAGCAAAAATCATTTCAAGAAGTGGATGAAGTCTGGAAAATCAACTACATATGCTAGTTTTGTTGCCGCTCAGGAAATAGTCAGGCACGGGAAGCAGTTTACAGATGGTGAATATATAAAAGATTCTTTCATTAAGATTTCAGAACATCTATTCACGGACTTTAAAAACAAGAGTGAAATTGTGCAGAAAATCAGGGATATGCCCCTCTCTGCAAAGACTGTCAAAGACAGAACCACAAAAATGGCAGAAGACATCACAAGACAGCAAATTAAAGACATCAATTCAGCTGTGGCCTACTCGATTGCCTGTGACGAGTCTAAAGACAAAGGTGATATTGAACAAATAGCGCTGTTCTGCCGGTATGTAAACTCTGCCGGGCCACAGGAAGAAATGATTGAGTTGATACCTCTAAAAGGCCAAACACTGGGGGAGGACATCTGTGAGGCTGTCTTGAATTGTTTAAGAGCCAAAGGAATAAAGACCACCCACCTGGTGTCAGTAGCTACTGATGGGGCACCAAGTATGTATGACAGGAGCGCACAAAGTCGCTGGACAGAAAGCTGCTGACTTTTCACTGCATCTTGCACCAAGAGGCACTGTGCGCTCAAACATTTCCTCCGGAATGCACAGAAGTAATGGATGTTGTCATTCAGATTGTCAATAAAATAATGGCAAAAAGTTTAAATCACTGTCAATTCCGTTTGTTACTGGACGAGCTGGAAAGCGCATATTCTGATCTCCTGCTGCACAACAAAGTCCGGTGGCTGTCCAGAGGGGAGGTGCTGAAACGCTTTGTCACGTGTCTGGAAGAAGTGAAAACTTTCCTGGGCAGCAAAGGGCTCACCTTTCCTGAGCTGGAACAGCCAGAGTGGCTGGAAAAGCTACACTTCATGGTAGACATGACAGCGCACCTGAACAAGCTGAACACAGCTCTTCAGGGGAAAGGACGCACAGCCCTGCACATGTTGGAGGATGTTTTGGCATTCGAGCGCAAGTTGACAATGCTTGCCAGAGATTTACAGAAAGGCACATTGTCTCACTTCCCCAATTTGAGAGAGTTCAAACAAGCTCACGACATGATAAATTCGGAGTATTTACATTCTGCAATCATCGCAATGCAAACATCGTTTGGGAAACGCTTCTGTGAGTTCAGAGAGGAAAAAAACACATTATCCTTCCCGGTCACTCCCCTAAGCATCGATCTATCCCTACTGAATACGACTGCATTGGCAGGTGTGAGTCAACCTGATCTTGAGATGGAACTGGCCGACATAGCCGACAAAGACATATGGGTGTCCAAGTTTAGACGCTTGACAGCAGACCCTGAAGATGTTGCCCGTCAGAAGGCCGTTCTTGCTCAGAATCACAAATGGAGTGATATTGAAAACCTCCCCAAACCGGACAAACTTGTGTTCGAAACATGGAATGCTATCCCCGACATTTATGTAAACATTAAAAAGTATGCGCTTGGAGTCCTGTCGATCTTTGGATCCACATATGTATGTGAGCAGGTGTTCTCCAACATGAACTTTATTAAAAACAAACATCGCGCACGCCTCACAGATGACAGCTTGCGATCCTGTGTAAAGATGAAGGTGAGGTCATACAGCCCTGATGTGCAGACGCTGTGCGCTGAGGTCCAGGAGCAGAAATCCCATTAACCAAGTATGATAAATATTTTAATTGCCTATTATTTTACATATATTCATATTTTTTCATTGTTCAGTGAAATAGTCCTTTTATTTTTCAGGTTGACAGCTGGCTGACGTTATTTTTGGTTTGCTGCTGGCGGACAATTTAAGTTCGGCGTTTTTCATAAATACAAGAAGGACTCAAATAGACATTGAGTATTTTACTTAAAAGTAACCCAACGTCTTTTTTTCGGAGTTCAAAATGTTTTTGTTGCATGCAGAAATGTAATTTCGTTTTCTCTGCAGGAGTTCATCGATTTCATAAATGCAACACATTATAGTTTGTTTATACATAGCATAAAGGCAAAAAAAAACGTTGTATGCAGTGTTATTTCATTTTAAATGTCAAACGGGTTTTGTGGCTCCCAGTGTTTTCTTTTCTGTGGGAAACGGGTCCAAATGGCTCTTTCAGTGGTAAAGGTTGCCGACCCCTGGTCTAGGTGGACAGGGGAGAATTGGTAAATTGAGAAAGGCAGAAAAGGCATGCATTTCTACAAGCAACATCAGACATCTGGCAGATTTTCCAGACTACTGGATGTTTTTCTCCAACAAACTTCCAATTCATTTTTTTCAGATATCACAAAGTCGAGTAATAAATTTTCCAGGAGAACCCAGCAAGTGAACAGGAGCTCAGGAAGCTGGAACCTGATGAAGCCTCGCTGAAATCATTGCAATTTCCAAACACTAGGATAGGAGACAATGAGTTTAACTGTTCTGACCCTATCTGAAGCATTAAAACAGAATTAGATTAGAAATGGTGACAGACTGTGAACTAAATCCATACCTGCAGTACGTGAAACAATTTAATAATCTGGGCAACGACTTGGATGACCTCTGCATCTGCCAGCAAGTTGTTTGTGCTCGGTGTGACAATATCAAATGCACATTCTAAAAGTTCTTTAGGGTGGGACCGGTGCAGCCTTCGTGGTCTGAATACTCGTTCAATACAGTACCTTGTGATAAAGAAACAGATAAGATGGCGTCAACACGAGAGGTTTCAAAACTAAATAAAATAACACACACACTTCTACATTTTACTATCAATGAGTACCATACAACCCAAGAAGGATCAGACCGTAGGACACAGGAGCAGAATCAGGCCATTCAGCCCATCAAGTCTGCTCTGCCATCACATAATGCTGATCCACTTCCCTCTCAACCTCATTCTCCTGCCTTCTCCCCATAATCTCTCACGCCCTGACTAATCAAGAACCCGTCAACCTCCACCTTAAATGCACCCGGTGACCTGACCTCCACAGCCACTCGTGGCAACAAATTCCATGGATACACCACCATCTGAGTAAAGAAATTCCACATCTCTATTCAGAATCAGATTTAATAACACTGGCATAAATTGTGAAATTTGTTAACTTTCTAACTGAACGACCCTCTATTTTGAGGCTGTGCCCTCTGGTCCTAGACTACCCCACCATAAAAAACATTATCTTCACCTCCATTCGATCTAGACCTTCCAACATTCGATATGTTTCAATGAGATCCCCCCCCCCATTCTTCTAAATTCCAGCAAGTACAGGCCCACAGCCTTCCATTGCTGCTCATATGATAACCCTTTCATTCACAACATTACTCTCATGAATCACCTCTGAACCCTCTCCATTGTCAGCACATCTTTCTTTAGACAAGGGGCCCGAAACTGCTGACAATACTCCAAGCGAGGCCTCACCAGTGCCTTAGAAAGCCCCAGCATTACATCCTTGCTTTTAGATTCTAGCCCTCTTGAAATTAATGCTAACATTGCATCTGCCTTCCTTGCCACCGATTCAACCTGAAAATTATCCTTCAGGGAATTCTGCACAAGGAGTCGAAAATTGCTTTGCAAGTCAGACTTTTTAAAAAAAACTTTTCTCCCCATTTAGAAAATAGTCTATGCTTTTATTTCTTCTACCGTACATGACCGTACACTTCCTGACACTAGTCCAGCGTACCATTCCACCTGCCAAGTCTTTGCCAAGTCTCATAATCTGTCCGAGTCCTTCTGTCGCCTCTTTGCTTCCTCAGCACCACCTGCCCCTCCACCTATCTTCATATTGTCCACAAAGCCATCAATTTCATCATACATTGCTGCTCTTTTCCACACCGTGTGGCATTAGGTGGCATTTTTGCCCTTTCTGTAACATTTGACTGTTTTTTAAATGAGCTGAGTTGCTAGCTTGACACTCAATACAGATGGAAAGTGTGCAAGCAGCTGGCCAAATTCAAACTCAGGACCTTGAAGTCTCGTGCTGATGCCAAGACACCACCAAACAGCCACATCGTACGTATCATTAACCTACAACATAAAAAGTAGTCCCAACACAGACCCCTCTCTGAAAAGGATCCCTTTGCCTCTTGCCGATCAGCCAATGCTCTACCCTTGCTAGTGTCTTTCCTGTCATACACTGGGCTCTCATGTTGTTTAGCAGCCTCCAGCTGCTGAGTATCTCAGAATCTGCTGGCCTCCTGGGATTTTCATGCACTAGTTTACAAGGAACGGTACAAAAAGAATAACCAGTGAGCAGCAGTTCTGTAGGTGAAAATGCCTTGTTACTGAGAGAGCTCAGAGGAGAATGGCCAGACTGGTTCAAGCTGACAAGAAAGACAATAACCCAAATAACCACACGTTACAACAGTGATGTGTAGAAGAGCATCTCTGAATGCACAACTCATCGAACCTTGGAGTGGCTGAGCTACAACACAAAAGATTCCACTCGATTCCACTTATGTGGCCACTTTATTAGGTACACTCCTGCATCTAATAAAGACAACACTGATGCATATCTAAATTTGCCAAGCATACTTAGTGAAGTAGAAAATGAGAGTAAATGTTTAACTAAAAGTAACTGAGGCAAAGGGATGTTAAAAGGACAATTTATTCTTCTTTACAAAGAGTTGCTGGACCAGGAGATTAAAGTGAAGTGTTTAAGCTGAGAGTTGCTAATGAATGAGGTAAAGGGCAGGAGAGAGTGGAACGTAGGAGAAAGGAAAGGAGGGGTACCAGATGGGGATGATGAGCAGGTGAGAAGAGAGGGGTAGGAGGGAACACAGAGTGGGGAATGGGAGAAGTTACAGATGTTGATGTTCATCGATAGTAAATCAATGTCCTGCTGTTCTGTCATACTAGTAAAACAATGCAGGGACTATTTTACAGAGAAGCAGGGGAATTATTCCCAGTGCCCTGGTTAATAGTTATCCCGCAACCAAGAGCAGGAAGATTATCATCTGCTCATTACACTCTTTGCGCAACACAAGTAAATGGCTTATCACATTTCAATGTTACAATGAATATATTTCACAACAATGTCTTTAGCTGTGAAGTGCTTTTAAATGTTTTGTGACCACAAACATACCATAGATTAAATTACTAATGATATAACTTCAGGTCTGCTCATATGCAGTGCTGAGAGGGAGAACCTATTTGATCTCATCCATATCAACAGATCTTCAGTATATATGGCAGCAGTAATCTCTTACAGATTTGCTGTATACACTCTGTGGCCACCTGCTCATTAATACAAATATCTAACCAGCCAATCAAGTGGCAGCAACTCAATGCATAAAAGCATGCAGACATGGTCAAGAGGTTCAGTTGTTGTTCAGGCCAAACATCAGAATGGGGAAGAAATGTGATCTAAGTGACTGTGGCTGTGGAATGATTGCTGGTGTCAGGCAAGGTGGTTTGAGTATCTCAGAAACTGCTGATTTCCACTCACCACAGCCTCTAGAGTTTACAGGGAATGGTGTGAAAAACAAAAAAAAAATCACCCAGTGTCAGTTCTGCAAGTTAATGAGAGAGGTCAGGGGAGAAATGCCAGACTGGTTCAAGCTGACAGGAAGGTGACAGTAACTCAAATAACCACATGTTACAACAGTGGTGTGTGGAAGAGCATCTCTGAATGCACAACACATCAAACCTTGAAGTGCATCGGCTAGAGTCATACTTGAAATACAAAGGGTTGCTGTGCTTTCGGGAGACCAGTAAGCCATAGGGGAATCAAGCCTGTCATTACATTACCTGCCCCACGAGCATCACCACCCAGTAATGACAGGTAACAGGAAGAGCAGTCAACTTTGCCTTTCTGCAACCCAAATGCTAACAGGCTCGTCAGTCACCAAGGTCATCCAATTCTGCCCAAAACATGGTCCTCAAATTTCAGGCAAGCAAATGACCCCCAACACACTCCAGCAGCTGCAGTAACCTCTTCCACTCACCTTTTTAAACTGGTGATGTTGTTCCTTGCCACAAATCTCGCAAATGGCACCTAAACAAAAGAAAAAAAAACACACATGCACACATAACCAATTCTTTGGGTAACTAGTTTTCGGTATAAATCAAACATTCTTAAACATTTATTATTAAAGTAACATTTTTGAAAGTTTCTTTATATAAACAAATCTGCTATTTCATGGCCAAAGTAATTGCCAGACTCTGGTAGAAGACATCTACTAATGCAAATCGATAAGATTTGGCTCATTCATAAAATCATGGAAACTTGGCAGAATTGGCTCGCCCACAGAACGAAAAGGGTGGTTGTAAATTTTTATAAATGACTTAGAAGAGGAAGTGGAAGGGTGGGTTATCAAATTTGTAGATGAGATGAAGGCTGGTGGAATTAGAGAGAGTGTAAAAGGCTGTCGTAGCTTGCAACAGGACACTGACCTGGCGTTCTACCCAAAAAAGTGTGAAGTGATTCACTTTGGAAGGTCGAATTTTGACAGTGTGGAAGAACAGAGAGATCTTGGGGTCCACGTCCATAGACTAGGGGTCGTTAAGAAGCTGTATGGTCGGTTGGCCTTCATTATATAGGGGACTGAGTTCAAGAGCTAGGAATACTGTGTTCCGTTCTGGTCACCATTTTAGGAAGAATGTGGAAGCTATAGAGAGGGTGCAGAGAAGATTTGCTATGATTCTGCCTGGATCGGAGAGCATGTCTTATGAGGATGGGTTGAGCAAGCTAGGGCTTTTCTCTCTGGAGCAAAGAAGGATAAGAGGTGACTTGATGGAAGCTGTACAAGATGAAAAGAGGCATAGATTGAGCAGAGAGCCGGAGACTTTTTCCCAAGGCAGAAATAGCTATCATGAGGGGGCTTAATTTTAGGGTGATTGGAGGAAAGTATAGAGTAGATGTCAGAAGCAACTTTTTTGACACAGAGTGGTGGGTGCATGGAACATCCTGCCAGGTGGGGTGACAGAGATAGATACTCAGCAATAGAGACATGGAAGACAGAAAAGTAGAGGACTATGTAGGACCGAAAAGTTAGATTGATCTTACAGTAGGTCAAAAGGTCAGCACAAATAATGGGCCAAAGGGCCGTACTGAGCTGTAATGTTGTATGCTCTTAAAAATAAACTAAAGTTCCCTGGATTGGGGAGCATGTCTTATGAGGATAGATTGAGTGAACTCGGCCTTTTCTCCTTGGAGCGACGGAGGATGAGAGGTGACCTGATAGAAGGAGTATATGATAATGAAAGGCATTGATCGTGTGGATAATCATAGGCTTTTTCCCAGGGCTGAAATGGTTGCCACAAGAGGACACAGGCTGGGGAGTAGGTACAGAGGAGACGTCATGGGTAAGTTTTTTACTCAGAGAGTGGTGAGTGTGTGGAATGGACTGCTGGCAACGGTGGTGGAGGTGGATACAATAGGGTCTTTTAAGAGACTTTTGGATAGGTACATGGAGCTTAGTAAAATAGAGGGCTATAGGTAAGTCCAGTAATTTCTAAGGTAGGGACATGTTCAGCACAACCTTGTGGGCCAAAGGGCCTGTATTGTGCTGTAGGGTTTCTATGTTTTCTATGAAATCTGAAATAATAAAGAAAGAAAATTCTGGGAACACTCAGCAGTCAGGCAGCATCTGTAGAAAGAGAAACCCTTCCTCTCGGAACTGATGAAAGGCCTCTGACCTGAATTCTGCTTCACCTTCTACAAATGCTGCCTGACCCGAGTCCTTTCAGCATTTTTGTTTTTAAAACGTCTTTTCAATTTTATTTCTCTAATTGAGAAGAGTTATAATTACCTCATGGACAGAATACGCAAGGGAATAAAGTGATCACAGCCAATAACCGCAGGAATTCCACATGGGACACACCACAACATGTGGACAATATTATCACATGACTTACCCTAAGGTCTTGGGGAAGCGTGACCAACATTCCAGAATGGTCCATGAAGAGAGCTCCTTCACTAGTCTCATACAATTTTTTGTTCTTTGGCATAAGTAGTGGCGTGTTCACACAAGTGGCACCTGTAAAAAGAATTCAGACGTTCACATGAAGCTTAATACTTCCAGGCACTCGAGGATGTTGTCAGCCAGTGGAGTCAGGTGGTCTCCAAGTTTGGGTCATTCGTGGGTTGAGCTGAGTAACAGTACAGAGATTCAAAACAGCATAGGAAGAGGCCGTTCGTGCCATCATCCTTGTGATAGCACTTTAGTAGTGCAGTTAATCCCACTATCTCACCTTCCCACCGTCTTGTAAGTTTATTTTCTACAAGTATTTATGTAATGCTCTTCTTAACCATACAACCAAAGAAGCAATACATTCACTGATTCTTCTCTACATAATTATCTTTATTCTCTGTGTTCTGATTACTGATCCTCTTTCAATATCACTATTGACTCATAAACACTAGTAATAACTTAAAAAACTTCTGTAAAAATTAATCTTCTAAACTCGAAGGAGAAACCCCCAGCTCACCAATTTCACCAAGCTCAAGAAGACATCATACAGTATGGCCAAGTGAAATAGAAACTGATATGAAAGGAGAGGGGAGTACCGAATTAAAAGTATTATATATGAATGTATGAAGTATAAGGAATAAAGTAGATGAGCTTGAGGCTCAGTTGGAAATTGGCAAGTACGATGTTGTGGGAATAACTGAGACATAGCTTAAAGCGGACAGGGCCTGGGAAATGAATATTCAAGGATATACGTCTTATCAAAAGGACAGACTGACTGGTAGAGGGGGTGGGGTAGCTCTGTTGGTGAGGAACGATATTCAGTCCCTTGCGAGGGGGGCCATAGAATCTGGGGATGTAGAGTCAGTATGGATAGAACTGAGAAATTCTAAGGGTAGAAAGACCCTAATGGGAGTTATCTACAGGCCCCCAGACAGCAGTCTGGATGTAGGGTGTAAGTTGAATGAAGAGTTAAAATTGACATGTCGCAAAAGTAATGATACAGTTGTCATGGGGGATTTCAACATGCAGGTAGATTGGGAGAATCAGAATGGTATTGGACCCCAAGAAAGGGAGTTTGTGGAGTGCCTCCGAGATGGATTCTTAGAACAGCTTGTACTGGAGCCTACCAGGGAGAAGGCAATTCTAGAGTTAGTGTTGTGCAATGAACCGGATTTGATCAGGGACCTCGAGGTAAAGGAACCATTAGGAGGTAGTGACCATAATATGATATGTTTTAACCTACAATTTGAGAAGGAGAAGGGAAAATAGGATGTGTCAGTATTACAGTTGAACAAAGGGAACTATGGAACTATGAGGGAGGAGCTGGCCAAAGTTCAATGGAATAATACCCTAGCAGGGAAGACAGTGGAACAAAAATGGCAGGCATTTCTGGGAATAATGCAGAAGGTGCAGGATCGGTTCATTCCGAAGAGGAAGAAAGATCCTAAGGGGAGTAAGGGGCGGCCGTGGCTGACGAGGGAAGTAAAGGGCAGTATAAAAATAAAAGAGAAGTATAACATAGCAAAGATGAGCGGGAAACCGGAGGACTGGGAAGCTTTTAAAGAGCAACAGAAGATAACAAAAAAGGCAATACGCCAAGAAAAAATGAGGTACGAAGGTAAACTAGCCAAGAATATAAAGGAGGATAGTAAAAGCTTCTTTAGGTATATGAATAGCAAAAAAATAGTTAAGACCAAAATTGGGCCATTGAAGACAGAAACGGGTGAATTTATTATGGGGAACAAGGAAATGGCAGATGAGCTGAACAGGTACTTTGGATCTGTCTTCACTAGGGAAGACACAAACAATCTCCCAGATGTAATAGTGGCCAAAGGAACTAGGGTAAAGGATGAACTGAAGGAAATTTATATTAGGCAAGAAATGGTGTTGGATAGACTGTTGAGTCTGAAGGCTGATAAGTCCCCGGGACCTGATGGTCTGCATCCCAGGGTACTTAAAGAGGTGGCTCTAGAAATCGTGGACGCGTTGGTAATCATTTTCCAATGTTCTATAGATTCAGGAACAGTTCCTGCTGATTGGAGGGTGGCTAATGTTGTCCCACTTTTCAAGAAAGGAGGGAGTGAGAAAACAGGGAATTATAGACCGGTTAGCCTGACGTCAGTGGTGGGAAAGATGCTGGAGTCAATTATAAAAGAGGAAATTACGACACATTTGGATAGCAGTAGAAGGATCAGTCCGAGTCAGCATGGATTTATGAAGGGAAAATCATGCTTGACTAATCTTCTGGAGTTTTTTGAGGATGTAACTATGAAAATGGACAAGGGAGAGCCAGTGGATATAGTGTACCTGGACTTCCAGAAAGCTTTTGATAAAGTCCCACATAGGAAATTAGTGGGCAAAATTAGGGCACATGGTATTGGGGGCAGAGTACTGACATGGATTGAAAATTGGCTGGCTGACAGGAAACAAAGAGTTGTGATTAACGGGTCCTTTTCGGAATGGCAGGCTGTGACCAGTGGGGTACCGCAAGGTTCGGTGCTGGGACCGCAGCTGTTTACAATATACATTAATGATTTAGATGAAGGGATTAATAGTAACATTAGCAAATTTGCTGATGACACAAAGCTGGGTGGCAGTGTGAAATGTCAGGAGGATGTTATGAGAATGCAGGGTGACTTGGACAGGTTGGGTGAGTGGGCAAATGTATGGCAGATGCAGTTTAATGTGGATAAATGTGAGGTTATCCACTTCGGTAGCAAGAACAGGAAGGCAGATTACTATCTAAATGAAGTCAAAGTTAGGAAAAGGGGAAGTACAACGAGATCTAGGTGTTCTTGTACATCAGTCAATGAAAGCAAGCATGCAGGTACAGCAGGCAGTGAAGAAAGCTAATGGCATGCTGGCTTTTATAACAAGAGGAATTGAGTATAGGAGTAAAGAGGTCCTTCTGCAGCTGTACAGGGCCCTGGTGAGACCACACCTGGATTATTGTGTGCAGCTTTGGTCTCCAAATTTGAGAGACATTCTTGCTATTGAGGAAGTGCAGCGTAGGTTCACAAGGTTAATTCCCGGAATGGCGGGACTGTCATATGTTGAAAGATTGGAGCGACTGGGCTTGTATACACTGGAATTTAGAAGGATGAGAGGGGATCTGATTGAAACATATAAGATTATTAAGGGATTGGACACACTGGAAGCAGGAAGCATGTTCCCGCTGATGGGTGAGTCCAGAACTAAAGGCCACAGTTTAAGAATAAGGGGTAGGCCATTTAGAACAGAGATGTGGAAAAACTTTTTCACCCAGAGAGTGGTGGATACGTGGAATGCTCTGCCCCAGAAGGCAGTGGAGGCCAAGTCTCTGGATGCATTCAAGAGAGAGTTAGATAGAGCTCTTATAGGTAGTGGGGTCAAGGGATATAGGGAGAGGGCAGGAACGGGGTACTGATTGTGTATGATCAGCCATGATCACAGTGAATGGCAGTGCTAGCTAGAAGGGCCGAATGGCCTACTCCTGCACCTACTGTCTATTGTCATTCCAGTAACTACACCAACTGTGGCACAACAGGTAGATCTGCCGCATCAAAGCAGCCGAGTCCCAGGTTCAATCCTGTCCGTGTGGAGTGTGCACGCTATTTCCGTGGGTTCCCTCCAGGCGCTCCATTTTCCTCCCATATCCCAAAGATGTGCAGATTGGCTGCTATAAAATGCCCTTAGTGCAATTACAGACCCCTCAGTTAACGCAGGTATAGAAGAGGATGAAACCCCTGCACCAGTGTGTGGGTGAATGCCTGCTCAGAAAGGAGCTGAAGGGAATGTGGGGAGAATTGGCTTGTAGGAGGAGAGCAAAATGGGTGTTGATAACTCAATGGCTGAAGGCCCTGATTCTGTGCTGTATCTGAATACTCTGGCTTAGATCCAGCAAGTTTAATTAGTTTCAATTTTATCAGCATCTCGTCTACAGTGCTTCATTACTTACTGTTTAATTTTGTTCATCAGCTTTCCAAATTCTTTTCCCTTTTTCTCAAAATTACTTAGGTCTTTATCTTACTTGTGCCTTTCTCAATTATATTATCATCACTATGATGATGTGGGGTGTAAGGGGTGTCCAGGGAGGGGCTGCATCTCCTGGTGAAGGGGCTTGTCGTGTCCATTCTGGACACATTTGGTCCTCACCGGATACCCTGCTCTCACCCGTGGCTCCAAGTAGCTGTTTGCAGACAACAGCAGCCACACCACGGTACACCACTTCGACAGGCGGGCAAAACTAGGTGAGGGCAACCGGTGGCCTCGTACCCCAGTGAAATAGGGACATGCCTGTCCTAGCATGCAAAGTCAGCTCTGGTGGATCTACAGCGAGAGACAATGGCCAGGAAGGTGGTTCCGCAATGCTCCATGGAGAACGAGGACCATGACAAGGCACTGAAGATGTCATGGTCATCCTCTGCAACCAAGGAAGACCCCAGTTTGTGACGATTGTTTGTACCACTGGAGCCGGATCTCTCAGGTTGAGAGCATGGTGCTGCCCCAGGTTAACAGCTCTGTCACTCAGGTCTCGTGTAATCGTCGGACACGAAAGACACCACCATTAACATCACTACTGCATGGGAGTCCTCAAGTTATTTTCTTCATCTTTTCTGATCCTTGTTCTGGCTTTTACCGGGGTGGCTGATTATGCATAACGATTGCTGATACATTGTAGACCTTGCCCTGTTCTTTCCCCTTTTTGGCAGGTTATGTGGGAATAGTTGAATCAGTGAAATCAAAATATACAACACAAGCCCATTGTATCTGGCTGACAGAGCGGCCTATCCTAAACCCACCTTTGAGCAATACTCCAGCAATCAGAGCATTCTGTAAATGTGGTGACAGATTCTGTTTCCACCTCCTTTTCACCCTTCTATCAAACACCTTAAATCTGCATCCCCTACTTTTTCAACCTCTGTTAGGAGCAACAAGGGCTTCCTGCTTTTTCTATCTAGGAAGCCTACACCTAGACATGCACTTCATCTCCCCACAGGCTCTGCTGTTTCAGAAGTAAAAGACTCTCTAGTTTATTCTATCTTTGTAAAACTGGCCATGTTCTCGGAAATCTCCTCTACAAAGACAGCGATGAGGCAGATAATTCTGCCTCACAAATTTGATTTGAGTTTTTTGAAGAGCTAATGAAAATTGATGAAGGCAGGGCAGAATATGTGGCCCACATGAACTTCAGCAAGGTCTTTGACAAGGTCCACGAGATGGGCTACTCCAGTACGTTAGATTACATGAGGTACAGAGTAATAACCAGTGGTGTAACTGCAGTGGTGTTCTGACTGATGAAAGGTCTCGACCCAAAATGTCAACTGTTTACTCTTTTCCACAGATGCTGCCCGGCCTGCTGAGTTCCTCCAGCAGTTTGTCTGTTGCACTTTGGATTTCCAGCATCTGCAGATTTTCTCGTTTGTGGCGTACTGGAGGGATCAGTACTGAGTCTACTGTTGCTTGTCATCTATATGATTAATGATCTGAATGACAATGGTTCGTAAGTCTGCAGATAACAGAACAGGTATGTGGACAGTCAAGGAGCTTGTCTAAGGTTACAACAGAACTGGGGAAGTAGGCCAAGGAATGTCAGATGGAATTTAATTTGGACAAGTGTGAGGTGTTGCATTTTGACAGTTAAATCAGAAAAGGACTTGTACTTGACTCCTGATGAAGGGTTTCGGCCCGAAACGTTGTCACTACCTCCTCCCATAGATGCTGTCTGGCCTGCTGAGTTCTGCCAGCATTTTGTGTTTTTATTTGTACAGTAAATGTTAGGGTCCTAGCAAGAGCTATGAAACAGAATGAGGCCAGAGGTACTTAGCTCCCTGAAAGTGGCAATACAGACAGGGCAGTGAAGAATGCTTCTGATACACTTGCCCTACCAGTCAGGGCAAAGAGTACAGTCACTGGAACACCATGTTGCAATCACACAACACATTGGTGAGAACACTCAAGGAGCACTGTGTGTAACTCTAGTTCCCAGCTATAAGAAGGATGCTATTAAGCTGGAAAAAATGTGAAAAATATTTACAAGATGTTACCGGAGCTGAAGGGCTTGAGTTAGAAGGAGAGGCTGGATAGGCTAGAACTTTTCCCCCTGGAGAACAAAAGGCTGGCGGGTGACCTTATAAAAGGTGGGTGATCAGTCTTTGTCCCAGGGTAAGTGCCTCTAAAACAAGACGACAGAGATTTAAGGTGGAGGGGAAAGATTTAAAAGGGTGTGGAACAATGCCAGAGCAGGTTACCATTACAGTATTTAAGCAACACACAGAAATGCTGGAGGATCTGCAGATTTTCTCGTCTTTGTGCCATTACAATATTTAAAAATATTTGGACAGGTAAGAGATGGAAATGGGCTGTAAGACTCTACGATTTTGTAACTGAAGCAAGATTGGGTGCAGGGAAGAGAAGGATCCACATCATCTGAAGTTTTACCTTGTATTCTGTTCAGGGCCAAGGACTGTCTGCAAACAGAACACCCAAGTGTCTCATGGAGCCCTGAGCTTCATGCACTTTGAAGTAAAACAAGCAGGCTAACGTGACGGAGGGTCACAGGGGCAAGCGACACGTGGTGCGGTTTGAACAGTCAAGGCCGTCACCATGCATTACTCACCATGTCTTTTGAATATTCGGCACACCGTCTCCTGCACAAACTCCTGCACCATGTTATACTGAACTGAGAAACCGCTCTGAAAACAGAAAATAATTTACATTTTTGAACAAAACAGACTAAATTACAGTCTGAACTACATTCATTACGGGCTCTTCAGAACAAAGAGATTAAAGCACTAAGATAAAAGTTTTCCAAGGTTTGTTTAGCTTTGCCACCAGCATTACATCACCACAAGATACACAAATAGGGGCCCATCATCATTTCAGAACTGACCCCACTATGTGAAATTGGTTTCGAAGTGCAATGCAGAAGCAGGGATGAGGCTGCAGGCTGGTTTTAAAGGAAGGACTAAGATGAGGAAAATTATTCATTGAATTACGGAGGCCACATTCAATCAGAGAGAGAGAGCAGGGAGTGCAGTGACTGTACTGGGTGAGGAGAACCCAGGAGCCAGTGTATCTTCCCCTCATCCTCACCCACCAATTTTCATCAACTCCAGTGATGAGGAATCATCACAACAGATCATGCCATCTTTATGTTCTCCATTTAGCAAGTAACGTCACTGCACTGTTGGTAATACAGGATTTTATTGGTTGGATTCAGGCAGAATTCTAACACTCAACAATCAACTAGACTGTGGCAATAGCAAAATATAAACGATATTGCATTCCAGCAGTGACCACACTGACTTGTATTGAGCACTGGATGCCGAGCACTACATACAATTACAAGCTGACAGATTTTACAGTGTTACACCCATATCAACACACAAATTATAACAAAGAATGTAAATGGATCACTGAAGTTAGAAGCCTGTCATGTTTCAAATATTCACCAGTGTGTTGTTCTACTTTGTATTTTCTGCAAAAGAAGGCCATTAAACTCTTGGTGCATTCGTAACACCAAAAGAATAAGGAGCAGGATGAGGCCATTCTGCCATGGCTGATTTACCTTTCTCAACTCCATTCTCCTGCCTCATCGCCATAATCTTTAACCTCCTTACCAATCAAGAACTCATCAGTCACTGGTTTAATACACCCAATGACTTGGACTCCACAGCCCTGTGTGGCATGAATTCCACAGGCACACCACCCTCTGGAAGGATAAATAACTCCCTAAAGGAAGGTCCCTTTATCCTGAGGTTGTACCCTTGGATCCTGTCTGCATCCACTCTATCCAACCCTTTCACTGTCTGGTAAATTTCAGTGAGATTGCACCTAATCTTTGTTAACTCCATCAAGTGCAGGCCTAGAGCCATCATACATTAAGTTTTTCATTCTGGGGATCATTTATACTTCATTGTTAATACTACATTGCTACAAGCTAACCTTGACCTTATTTCTACTGTCTCGGGTATTTTTCTCCTCCTCTTCATTTCCATGACACTGCAAATCCTGAATCGCCCTAAAGAACTCTGCCTGAAGATTTCCAAAATCTTTGCAAAGATGTGGGAATTTGAACAAAAATCCTCAGTACCCCATTCCCCCAGGCAATCCCCAGTACCACATTCCCCCAGGCAATCCTCAGTACCCCATTCCCCCAGGCAATCCCCATTCCCCCATGCAATCCCCATTCCCCCAGAGAATCCTCAGTACCCCATTCCCCCAGACAATCCTCAGCATCCCATTCCCCCAGACAATCCTCAGCACCCCATTCCCCCAGAGAATCCTCAGCACCCCATTCCCCCAGAGAATCCTCAGCACCCCATTCCCCCAGAGAATCCTCAGCACCCCATTCCCCCAGACAATCCCAAGCACCCCATTCCCCCAGACAATCCTCAGCACCCCATTCCCCCAGAGAATCCTCAGTACCCCATTCCCCCAGAGAATCCTCAGCACCCCATTCCCCCAGGCAATCCCCAGCACCCCATTCCCCCAGAGAATCCTCAGTACCCCATTCCCCCAGGCAATCCCCAGTACCCCATTCCCCCAGACAATCCCCAGTACCCCATTCCCCCAGACAATCCCAAGCACCCCATTCCCCCAGACAATCCCAAGCACCCCATTCCCCCAGACAATCCTCAGCATCCCATTCCCCCAGGCAATCCCCAGCATCCCATTCCCCCAGACAATCCCCAGTACCCCATTCCCCCAGGCAATCCCCAGTACCCCATTCCCCCAGGCAATCCCCAGTACCCCATTCCCCCAGAGAATCCTCAGTACCCCATTCCCCCAGGCAATCCCCAGTACCCCATTCCCCCAGAGAATCCTCAGTACCCCATTCCCCCAGGCAATCCCAAGCACCCCATTCCCCCAGACAATCCTCAGCACCCCATTCCCCCAGACAATCCTCAGCATCCCATTCCCCCAGGCAATCCCCAGCATCCCATTCCCCCAGACAATCCCCAGTACCCCATTCCCCCAGGCAATCCCCAGTACCCCATTCCCCCAGGCAATCCCCAGTACCCCACTCCCCCAGAGAATCCTCAGTACCCCATTCCCCCAGGCAATCCCAAGCACCCCATTCCCCCAGGCAATCCCCAGTACCCTATTCCCCCAGAGAATCCTCAGTACCCCATTCCCCCAGGCAATCCCCATTCCCCCAGACAATCCCCAGTACCCCATTCCCCCAGGCAATCCCCAGTACCCCATTCCCCCAGGCAATCCTCAGCACCCCATTCCCCCAGGCAATCCCCAGTACCACATTCCCCCAGGCAATCCTCAGTACCCCATTCCCCCAGGCAATCCCCATTCCCCCATGCAATCCCCATTCCCCCAGAGAATCCTCAGTACCCCATTCCCCCAGACAATCCTCAGCATCCCATTCCCCCAGACAATCCTCAGCACCCCATTCCCCCAGAGAATCCTCAGCACCCCATTCCCCCAGAGAATCCTCAGCACCCCATTCCCCCAGAGAATCCTCAGCACCCCATTCCCCCAGACAATCCCAAGCACCCCATTCCCCCAGACAATCCTCAGCACCCCATTCCCCCAGAGAATCCTCAGTACCCCATTCCCCCAGAGAATCCTCAGCACCCCATTCCCCCAGGCAATCCCCAGCACCCCATTCCCCCAGAGAATCCTCAGTACCCCATTCCCCCAGGCAATCCCCAGTACCCCATTCCCCCAGACAATCCCCAGTACCCCATTCCCCCAGACAATCCCAAGCACCCCATTCCCCCAGACAATCCCAAGCACCCCATTCCCCCAGACAATCCTCAGCATCCCATTCCCCCAGGCAATCCCCAGCATCCCATTCCCCCAGACAATCCCCAGTACCCCATTCCCCCAGGCAATCCCCAGTACCCCATTCCCCCAGGCAATCCCCAGTACCCCATTCCCCCAGAGAATCCTCAGTACCCCATTCCCCCAGGCAATCCCCAGTACCCCATTCCCCCAGAGAATCCTCAGTACCCCATTCCCCCAGGCAATCCCAAGCACCCCATTCCCCCAGACAATCCTCAGCACCCCATTCCCCCAGACAATCCTCAGCATCCCATTCCCCCAGGCAATCCCCAGCATCC
Organism: Hemitrygon akajei; assembly: GCF_048418815.1. Lineage (NCBI taxonomy): Eukaryota > Metazoa > Chordata > Chondrichthyes > Myliobatiformes > Dasyatidae > Hemitrygon > Hemitrygon akajei. Next base: position 94,319,873 of record NC_133126.1, read on the forward strand.
CATTCCCCCAGACAATCCCCAGTACCCCATTCCCCCAGGCAATCCCCAGTACCCCATTCCCCCAGGCAATCCCCAGTACCCCACTCCCCCAGAGAATCCTCAGTACCCCATTCCCCCAGGCAATCCCAAGCACCCCATTCCCCCAGGCAATCCCCAGTACCCTATTCCCCCAGAGAATCCTCAGTACCCCATTCCCCCAGGCAATCCCCATTCCCCCAGACAATCCCCAGTACCCCATTCCCCCAGGCAATCCCCAGTACCCCATTCCCCCAGGCAATCCTCAGCACCCCATTCCCCCAGGCAATCCCCAGTACCCCATTCCCCCAGGCAATCCCCAGCATCCCATTCCCCCAGACAATCCTCAGTACCCCATTCCCCCAGGCAATCCCCAGCATCCCATTCCCCCAGACAATCCTCAGTACCCCATTCCCCCAGGCAATCCCCAGCATCCCATTCCCCCAGGCAATCCTCAGTACCCCATTCCCCCAGGCAATCCCCATTCCCCCAGACAATCCCCAGTACCCCATTCCCCCAGGCAATCCCCAGTACCCCATTCCCCCAGGCAATCCCAAGCACCCCATTCCCCCAGGCAATCCCAAGCACCCCATTCCCCCAGGCAATCCCCAGTACCCCATTCCCCCAGGCATTCCCCAGTACCCCATTCCCCCAGGCAATCCCCAGCATCCCACTCCCCCAGGCAATCCCCAGTACCCCATTCCCCCAGGCAATCCCCAGCATCCCATTCCCCCAGACAATCCTCAGCACCCCATTCCCCCAGGCAATCCTCAGCACCCCATTCCCCCAGGCAATCCTCAGCACCCCATTCCCCCAGGCAATCCTCAGTACCCCATTCCCCCAGGCAATCCCCAGTACCCCATTCCCCCAGGCAATCCCCAGCATCCCATTCCCCCAGACAATCCTCAGCACCCCATTCCCCCAGGCAATCCCCAGTACCCCATTCCCCCAGGCAATCCCCAGTACCCCATTCCCCCAGAGAATCCCCAGTACCCCATTCCCCCAGAGAATCCCCAGTACCCCATTCCCCCAGACAATCCTCAGCACCCCATTCCCCCAGGTAATCCCGAGCATCCCATTCCCCCAGAGAATCCTCAGTACCCCATTCGCCCAGAGAATCCTCAGTACCCCATTCCCCCAGAGAATCCCCAGCACCCCATTCCCCCAGAAATCCTCAGTACCCCCATTTGCCCAGGCAATGTCGAGTACATTGAAGTCGTCCTGTGAAGGATGTTCTTGACAGTATCTGTTCCTTCCCTTACGAAGATCAGAATCATAGGTGAAATCCATGGCAGGAGTAATACATTGGGAGAACAGCTGAGTGACCATGGTTCGGTAAGCCTTACTGCTGGTGTTTGCCAGGGTGTGGTGCAGGATTTCGTACAGCTCTGACTCTTCCATCTGGGGTGGCGGGAGGTGCTCGCTCTTCAGCAGCTCAACTGCTGAGGGGCGTTTGGATGGGTCGTGATCCAACAGCCAGCCAATTATCAATTTCTTTAAAGAGAACAAACAACAATGAGATGTGAAGTTTATGCACAACTTCTATGAGAATAGAGAGCTTGTACTGAGGCATCTTAGAGGCAGCAGACCATTCAGCCCATCTAACTGTTCTATTTAATTTGATCAAGTTAATCAACAACCAAGCCTCCACAAGCATCTTGGGAAGAGAATTCCAAAGGGTTGCTACTCATTGCTCCTGATCAGCACTTTGTTTACACTGCCCACTGATAACTCCTAGGATACTGATAGTTAAACTACTTAATAATGGTCATCAAGACTGCAAGCACTGGAATCAGAAGCAACACTGAAGGAACTCAGGTCAGGCAACATCAGTGGAGAGAAAAGGATAGTTGGCGCTTCCGATGAAGAACCTTTATCTAGATCCTTTGACCAGATGAAACCTGAAACGTCGACCCATTGACGCTGCCTGACCCTAGGGAGACTGCAGACGCTGGAAATTTGAATCCCTTTTCCCTTTCACTTCACCACCTACACCTCAGACTTCAGCTACAACAGAGTCTTGCCATCTTCAGAAGTTTTCTGATGACTCTGCCGTAGTTGGATGCATCAGCAAGGGAGATGAGGCTGAGTACAGGGTTATGGTGGGAAACTTTGTCACATGGTGTGAACAGAATCATCTGCAGCTTAATGTGAAAAAGACTAAAGAGCTGGTGGTGGACCTGAGGAGGGCTAAGGCACCAGTGACCCCTGTTTCCATCCAAGGGGTCAGTGTGGACATGGTGGAGGATTACAAATACCTGGGGATACGAATGGACAATAAACTGGACTGGTCAAAGAACATTAAGGTTGTCTACAAGAAGGGTCAGAGCTGTCTCTACTTCCTGAGGAGACTGAGGTCCTTTAACATCTGCCGGATGATGCTGAGGATGTTCTACAAGTCTGTGGTGGCCAGTGCTATCATGTTTGCTGTTGTGTGCTGGGGCAGCAAACACCAACAGAATCAACAAACTCATTTGTAAGGCCAGTGATGTTGTGGGGGTGGAACTGGACTCTCTGACGGTGGTGTCTGAAAAGAGGATGCTGTCCGAGTTCCACTCCATAATGTACTGGTTAGGCACAGGAGTACATCCAGCCAGAGACTCATTCCACCGAGATGCAACACTGAGCGTCATAGGAAGTCATTCCGACCTGTGGCCATCAAACTTTACAACTCCTCCCTCGGAGTGTCAGACACCCTGTGCCAATAGGCTGGTCCTGGACTTATTTCCACTTGGCATGACTAACTCATTATTTAATTATTTATGGTTTTATATTGCTATATTTCTTCACTATTCTTGGTTGGTGCGGCTGTAACGAAACCCAATTTCCCTTGGGATCAATAAGTATGTCTGTCAAAACACACAAAATGCTGGAGGAACTCAGCAGGTCTGGCAGCATCTATGGAAATGAATAAATAGCTGATGTTTTGGACTGGATAGAAAGAGAGCAGAAGGGTAGGAGGGAGGGGAAGAGTATGGCTTGCAGGTCATAGGTGAATCCAGGTGAGGGGGGTGGGGGACAGAAGGCAAGAGGAAATAATAAGGGAAGCTGGTATGCGATAGGCAGGGAAGGGAAAGGGCCGAGGAAGATGGAATCCAATAGAGGAGGACAGTAGACCATGGAATAACAAGAAGGAAGTGGGGAACCAGAGGGAGGAAGGTGAAGATGATGAGCAAATCATGAGGGAAGAGGAGGGAAAGAGCAGGTAATACAGCCACAGGGACAAGGGAAAAAGGCAGTGGTGAGAAGGGAGTGATTACTGAAAGATAGTGAAAGCGAAGCTCATGCCATCAGGTTGGAAACCACCAAGACAAAATGTGAGGCATTATTCCCCCAATCTGCATCTGGATTCAACAAGGCAGTGGAGAAGCTGTGGGCAGACATATCAGTGGGAATGGGAAGTGGAACTGAAAGGGTTTGCCCCTGGGAGATCCTGGCTCTGGGCAGACATGCCAGTGTGGGAATGGGAAATGAAACATTTTTTGGATGAAAATCTCTTTCTGACCACAGACTGAGGCAAGCAAGACTCCCACCCTTTCATCTTAACTGCGTTTTACAGGAACACCATCAACGCATCCTAACAAGTTCCATCTCCATCTGGTATAGGAGCAGCTGAGCATCAGACCTGAAGTTCCTACAAAGGACTGTGAGAACAGCTGAGAGGATCATAGGAGTCTCCCTGACATCCATCAGGGACATTTATCAGCAGCAATACGTACACAGGCCCCTTAGTACTATTAAAGATCCCACCCATCCATCCAGCATTCTCTTTGACCTTCTACCATCAGGCAGGAGACTCCAATGTATAAAAACAAGAACGGTCAGGATGGGAAACCATTTCTTCCCCAGGGCCATTGGTCTTCTGGAACTCCCAGCTGCATCATACTCGAAGTGTCACTAGTTCTGCACCTTACAATATTTAATTTATGCACTTTATTATTTATGTGTGATTCATCTGTAGATTTTATCCTTACCATCCTAAGTTATTGTGTGTTATGCGTACTACTGTGCTTTACACTCTGGTTCTGAGAAACATCTCATTTCTACATACATACATTGTATGGTTATATACATTATATACATGTATAGACTTAAATGAGAATTAGCTTGACTTGACTTGCTGGACAGATTATCAACTGATCCACCATGTCCATCACACCCATGAAAAAGAGGAAGGTTCATAAGAAGCAGACCAGGCCAAGACTAAACCTTGCTTGACACTGCATCGCCACCCGATGGCATGATCAGGTCTCGTTTGGGTTTTCATGAACTTCTTAACCGCAACAGCACTGCTGAACCAAAGCTTACTACCCAAATCCTCCAGAGACCCGTGAGAGAAGACATGTGGGATCCTCCCAGTAGGAGCGAGGAGTAGCCATCAGGAGTCGAATTAGCAACAAAACCACTGGTCCTGATGGGATCCCTATAGAGATCCTCAAAGAAATTAAACCAGCACTCCTACACCAAATTCTGCTCCTGAAGGCCTGGGAAAAGGCACAACTCTCCTCAGAGCTCAGAGGTGCTCTAATAGTGGAGAATACAAGTGAACCTATGAACACAATTCCATAAATTTATAATTTGTATTTTTGAATTCTATGGACCCTTGTAATAATCTCAATGCTACTTCCCATTTTTGTATTTATTCTGCTGACCTGACATACTGTATTTTATGAACCTATCACTAGATCCCTTTGCCTTTATCCCCTATTCAGTTCATTTTTATTTCCACTGGTTTGATAAAATTTGTAGGTTTTCCTACCAAAATGTACAATCTCATATTTATCCAAACTGAAATCATTTGTGGTTTATAATATTTTTTATAACTTTGCAGTCGTCCCCAGTCTTCCTGTAGCCCCAGCATTGGATCATCACTGCAATCTGATATGATATTACTTGCTCTGCTCCAATCACTGAATATTAATGGTCCCAATAATTACTATCGTGGAACACCACCCTTGTCTTCCGAATTGAAGGCAAGTCATCCCAAGGTTATGGCAGGATCCTGTTCCCATGAACTGCTCATAACTCAAACAGCTCACAGATTGGAAATGTGGCCATAAGTTGAGTTCCCACCTGACAGAAGGTGCCTACACTCTCACATCAGTCAACAAATCCATCCCATTACTCTCCCAAACACTCAAATGGGCACACAGGCCACACACACGTCAGGCACTCGTAAGCTGGGGAGGATGTGTGACTACTTTGTACCACCGCCCCCGGCTGCTATTTTCTGCCCATGCAGCTTTTAACCCAATTCCATGTGCCCTATCCAGTTGTGATCTGTCACTGTGCATTGCTGCAACTCGCCTATCAGAGAGCCCAGTTAACACAGCCAGCTCCAAAGAACCTACGACTACTACGAGTTAGAACTCCCTGCAAATAAACGGTTCATAGCTGCTTCAGGACCACTTGCTGAAAGATACAAAACCTGCCCGCCTTACAATTCAAGAGCTGAAGTCCATCTCCAGGACACAGATAAAGCTGAAGAATGTCCAAACAAGCTGGATGAACTCAGCAGGTCGGGCAGCATCCGTTGAAATGAGATGGTGCCCGACCTGCTGAGTTCATCCAGCTTGTTTGTACGTGTTTATCTGACCACAGCATCTGCAGTGTACTTTTTGTAAGCTAAAGAATGTACCTGTTTTGAAAATTTTTCATCAAAATCTTCAGGAAACTCGATAGTTGGCTATGGAAAAAGAACATTTAAAATGGTTAACAAAGTTTTGATTAGCTTTATTTTTTACATGCATATCAAAACATACAGCAATGCGCATCGTTTACGTCACCTCTTACGATGTGCTGGGGCAGCCCACAGGTGTTGCTATACTTCTGGCACCAACAGAGCATGCCTACAACTTACTAATCCTAACCCGTACATCTTTCTTTTGGAACGTAGGAGGAAACCAGAGCACCTAGAGGAAACCCATACAGTCATGGGAAGAACATACAAAGTCGCTACAGACAGTGGTGAGGACTGAACCTCCATCTTCCAATTGCTGATCCTGTAAAGCGTTACACTAACACTAACACATCCAATACACATGGTGGATTGGATAGTGGACTACTTGACAGATAGACCTCAGTATGTGCGGTTGGGAGACTGTAGGTCTGACACGGTGGTCAGCAGCACAGGAGCGCCACAGGGAACCGTACTCTCTCCGGTCCTGTTCACCCTGTACACATCAGACTTCCAATATAACTCGGAGTCCTGCCATGTGCAGAAGTTCGCTGATGACACGGCCATAGTGGGGTGTGTCAGGAATGGACAGGAGGAGGAGTATAGGAAACTAATACAGGACTTTGTGATATGGTGCAACTCAAACTACCTGCGTCTCAATGTCACCAAGACCAAGGAGATGGTGGTGGACTTTAGGAGATCTAGGCCTCATATGGAGCCAGTGATCATTAATGGAGAATGTGTGGAGCAGGTTAAGACCTACAAGTATCTGGGAGTACAGTTAGACGAGAAGCTAGACTGGACTGCCAACACAGATGCCTTGTGCAGGAAAGCACAGAGTCGACTGTACTTCCTTAGAAGGTTGGCGTCATTCAATGTCTGCAGTGAGATGCTGAAGATGTTCTATAGGTCAGTTGTTGAGAGCGCCCTCTTCTTTGTGGTGGCGTGTTGGGGAGGAAGCATTAAGAAGAAGGACGCCTCACGTCTTAATAAGCTGGTAAGGAAGGCGGGCTCTGTCGTGGGCAAAGTACTGGAGAGTTTAACATCGGTAGCTGAGCGAAGGGCGCTGAGTAGGCTACGGTCAATTATGGAAAACCCTGAACATCCTCTACATAGCACCATCCAGAGACAGAGAAGCAGTTTCAGCGACAGGTTACTGTCGATGCAATGCTCCTCAGACAGGATGAAGAGGTCAATACTCCCCAATGCCATTAGGCTTTACAATTCAACCGCCAGGACTTAAGAACTTTTTAAAAGCTATTATTAATGCTTTTTGAGATAGTGATTTAGATGCATATCATATTTTTTACTGAATTAAGTATTGTATGTAATTAGTTTTGCTACAACAAGTGTATGGGACATTGGAGAAAAAAATGTTGAATTTCCCCATGGGGATGAATAAAATATCTATCTATCTATCTATCTATCTATCTAACCACGACATTACCACACCTCCCAACACGGTGCATAACAACGAGGAATATCCCAACACTCGACCAATATTTAGTTTTTCTCCACTGGATGCTCTAACATACAATCCTAAAATAAAGGACATTCGGAGTTCAATCCAATATCAGAGAATGTACACTGTATGCAACCTGAAATACTAACTCTTCGCAGACATCCACGAAACAAAAGACCCAGAAGAATAAAAGACAGAAACTTGTTTAAGAAACAAGGTTATTACAAGAGGAACACAGGGTTTATAATGCTGCGAAGAATAACGGTAGAGATTGAGAGAATTTTATAGACCAGTAAAGAATGACTAAAAAGAGGAAGAGAACAGTAAACTATCAGGAATATAAAGCAGATCAAAAGGGCTCAAACATGCAGTTAGGGAGAGAGTAGCTGTGGTGCCTTAGATGCTAAGAGAAGAATTAATGATGAGCAAACACCAAAGGCATTAGATAAACATTTTATTTCCATCTGTAGAGTGCAAGATATTAAATGCCGACACAAACAATGAAAAGGTGGGAACAAAAGGGTAAGCACAGATATCAACAGAGAGAGTGGACTGGATAAACTGCTGGAACTTAAGGTGACAAATCCCTTTGGCCTGAAGGTAAAGGTAACAGAGTTTTCAAAGTTCTTGAATTTCTAATAACGCATTGGAAGTTGTAAAAATAGCCTTACTGCAAGGAAGGTGGGAAAGAGAAGGCCAGTTTGCCTACCTAATGCTGGAGTCTCTTACTAAAGAAGAAGCAACTTGAGACTTAGAAAGTGAAAGATAAGGCAGATTCATGTTGGTTTTATGGAAGAAACACTGTGTTTAACAAATTTATTAGAGTTATAACAAGCAGGGCTGATAAACAGGAACCTGCGAATCACTGTATATGTATATTTTGTTTCCAAAAAGTATTCAATAAAGTACTAGAAAATGAAGTTATTTTACACGATAAGGGCTCATGGAGTTGAAGGGGTATGTTACTATGGATAGATCGGTGAGATGAGAGGAAGTGGAGCAGCTTGGTGAGCTGCAGTAAGGTGTCACATGGAATGATGTTGTTACCTCAGTTTGAGTTAGGTAAAGGGACCAAGTGTATTCATCCACGTCTAACAATAGGAGAAATAGAAATGAAAAATTCAGACTCAGCCTATCTAATCTCTTCCTATAACTCAAACCCTCCAACCCAGGCAACACCTTTGTGAGTCTTTTCTACACCCTTTTTTAACTGAATTACATCCTGGTCATCGCACCTTGTAGAATACACCAAGTGCGGCCCTAGCCAACATCATGTACTCATTGCTTCGGCAAGAATGCCATATGCTTTCTTTACCAGTCCGTCTCCTTGTGTTGTCAATTTTAGGAAGCTATGTACTTGTAGCACTAGGTCTCTGTTCAGCAACATTTCCCAGTGCTTGGAGATAGTTTACTAACGTTTACATTAATTTTCCACTTACCAGAGTTAAATTCCATCTGCCAGTCCTTGTCCACTTTGTGAATTGATTTATACCTGTATACCATCATACTCTTAGACAACTTTCTTCATTATCTAATATAATGACAATTTCGGTGTCATCTGTGATCATGCCCACTATATTCTCATCCAAATGGATGACAAACAACATCGGTCACACACCACACCAGTGGCCACAGGTCTCTAATCAAAAAGCAACTCCTTGCTTTTACACTCCGTCTCCTACCACCAAAAAGACGTTGTATTCAATTGGCCAGCTCATCCTGGATTCCACGTATTCTTGCAGATCAGCCTACCAAAGGAACTTTATCAAAGATCACAGAGATGATGTTTAGCATCCTCCCTTTGTTGATCCTGTTGGTCATCTCTTCAAAAAAAAAATCAATTCAATTTTAAAAATCCAGCTTATGAGACATGATGTTTCATGCACAAAGCCACACTGACTATCCCTGATTAGTCCTTGCCTTTCCAAATGCAAAGAAATGCTGTCTTTAAGAATCCCCTCCAATAAGTTGCCGACCACTGATGTAAGGCTCCCTGTCTACGGTTCCTCTTGGCTTTTTACATAAAGATAAAAGATTGGCTCTCTCCTATTCCACCAGTACATCACCTGTGAAGTTTCAATAGTTTCTGACAAGGCCCTGGCAACTTCCTCCCTTATTTCCCCATAACATCCCAGTCAGCCCTATACCCTACCAATATGTGCTCCCTACATTCACCCTTAAAATAATGCCGCGATTGTGATTTCGAAGTGGGAGAAACCAGCATCAGGAAAAGTGCTGCCTTTCTACTCTTTTCAGGTGCAGTGAACCCAGAGCATTACCAGGCCATCTAGAGAATAAATGTGTACAAGGTTCAGCACCAATCTCAACAGTGAACCACCAGCACTTCTGAATGGAAGGCAACTTAACACCAGTGCTTATTAAACTGTGATTGGGACAGCTATCTCACCCCCAAAAAACACTCGTAGTTTATTAGATCAAGTGTAGCAAAAATTCACTGTTGCTATATTTTTATTTACTGTTAGGCACCTTAAATAAATCTGCACAGGTTTTCTTTAAATACACATCTATATAGATTTACATACATAATGTTACAAAGTTCCGTGGCCAGTGAATTACACTGAGTGTCGTGTGGTGCAATCAGGAGCCACACCAACTAATAGCCAAACCTACAAGATTAATAATAATCCAACTTTTACATTCAGAGTTCCATTGGATAGAAAGAGAGAACTCCTATTCACATTTGAGTTTAATATTATGGACTTAAAAACACAAACTGATTATTTTTCTAAGGCAGACATGTCAGTAAGAGTTACAATGATTCAGAACTATTACACTCCTATTAAAGGTTAACAAGCTGCTACATACCGTTCGAAGCTTGCTGAGCACAAAAATCCTCTCAGAAACAGTAGCCATAGGACGATATGACATCTCAAAGAAAATGATCCCTAAACTGAACAGATCCACTTTCTGGAAGAGATGATTGTGAATTAATATTGGTAACAGAAGGGATAAAATTAGCCACATGATTCTGAACACCTTAGAACATGGCATACTTTCTGTTGATGACCATACAAAATGCTATACGCCTTATGATTCAATGACTGTTTCTTTTGCTGTGTATGACTTGCAGAACAACCCTTCAACTAATCCTTCTTCCAGCAGACCTGTCTTTCAGTTCCAAGGTGCCTGATGATAGGACTAACAATGTCACAGAGATCACCATCATTTCAACTACTCAGTGCAATATTTAAGTTCATCTCCCGTTTACTGTTGTTCTCAAACCCATGACTTTTACCAACAAGAAGAGTTTAGGTGTTTGGGAACCCCAGCACTGTACATTGGACCTACAGTTGCCCACCATCCTGACTTGGAAATGTACGGCCAACCCTTCATTGTCTCTGAGTGCAAATCCTCGAACTCTCCCCTCAACAATGTACCTTCACCTGAAGGTCATAGCAGTTCAAAGTGGCTTCTTCAAACAGTTTAATAAAGAGAATTCTGTAAAATCCATGGTTGTAGAAAGGCTGCTGCACACTTAAACCTGACAACAATAAATATTCAATCAGGTAACTTGAACAAAGTAGACTTCAATCTGTGTCATGTTACATGGGTACGGTTTTCCAGCCTTTCAATGGAAATAGAAAACAGCACATAGCTACAACAGGCAAGGCAGCATCTAAAACCCTAATGTATCCAAAATCTATTTGCAAAAGTCTGTGGATCTAATCTTACTGCACACTAACAGCAGAAAGTAAACACGTCTTTCACTTGCTTATGGTTTGGAAGAATTGAGCAGAATCTCACTTGCCTCTGTTTGAAATGCTGAGCTGTAAAACACAGCCAATAACAATAGCATCTCCCACAGGGAGTAGTCAATGAGGCAGGAATAGCTTGGAACTGTCCATCCCTTATACTAAGCACAACAGCAACAGTGTCAAACTAACCACATCACACCAGTTAGAAGACAAAGGCAAAATTAATAAATAGGCTGAAAATTTCTAGAATTGTGCAGTCAAACACAGAGCTGACATACAGATATCAGTACATCTCAGTATGAATTGCAATGCTTGTTTCAAACAAATGCAATGGGTTACCTGATTGTAAGTGGCCTTTGCATTACCCTGTACTTCAGGGCTCACATACAGAGCAGTGCCGACCATTCCAGTTAAGTTCTCTGGAATTGGAACAAATGCAGAGCTGTTAACTTACGTATTGTAAAATCAAATAAAGATTTAAAGAACAACAGATGAAACAGCAGATGCAGTAGTCTAGGGCAATAAACGAACTGCTGGGAGGAACTGAATGGATTAAGCAAAGGGGAGATCGATGGTTCAGATTGAAACCCTGGACAACATCTGATGGACAATCAAAGACGTCTCATCCTTCTGAGCTCCAGTGCTTAGAAACCAATCTCAAATTTTTCCCATCCTCATCCCAGGAATTGGTAAATCTATGCTGTGAAGATCCCAAGATGGCGAGCAAATCTACATGTATTAAATGAAGCCAGCAGTTAGGGCTGAATCTGCAGAAGCATGGGCTCAGTGCTTCATCAGGACTGAGAGCGTAAGGGGAGATAGCCAATCGGAAGAGGTGAGGGCGAGGGCTGAGGCAGGAGCTGGTAAATGGCGGGTGGGACCAGGTGAGCACAGAGTTCATGGGCAGATGGAGTCAGGTGAGGAGGGAGTGATGTTTCTATCTGTATGTATTAATTCATTCATTGAGATACAGAATAGGCCACTTCCAGCCTTTCGAGCTGAGCCGCCCAGCATCCCTCGATTTAACTCCAGCCTAATCACAGGACAATTTACAATGGCCAATAAACCTGCCAGCTGTTAGTGACAGAGGCTGGGAGGTGATCAGTGGAGGGCAGAGGGCTGTAAATAACGGAATCTGATCAGGAAGGAAGATAATGGGTGCAACCCGAAAAGGGAGGGATGGTGGGCAGAGGGGAACAGTGAAGGGTGATTGGCAAACTCGTAGGCTGCACATGTGGTATGAATGTTGAATTCTCCTACTTCAGGTCACCCGCACCCCCTCTGCTTCTGATCCACACTGACCCTCCCGCATAACCCTGTTACCCAGTTCCTTTCCATTCCCCCTCCCCCATAATTTCATCTGCCCCTCCCTCCCCCTACCTGACTCCACCCTGGATCCACCAATCGCTTGCTAGTTCCTGTCCCACTCCTCCCTCTCACATCTTCACGTTGGCTACTTACCGTCTACACTAGTGGTCGCCAACCAGTCGATCGCCATCGACCGGGCGATCTTCGAGACTTTCCTGGTAGATCCCGGGAAAAAAATGAAAAATGCACTCCAGGCAGAAAAGACCGGAAGTAAAACCCCGTAACCCAGAAAGCAACCTCTCCCCACAAACAGCTCTCCGCAGAAGCACCGCTACATCACCATTATCCTAACTGGCATCAACCTACGCTCACATGACAACACTTCTCCCCCTTTAAATTCCAACATTCCCCAAATGTAAACAAACTGGGAAACAAAAATGAGTGTTGTCATTAGCTTGCGTTCCTCTGAAACATACTGATGTCTCAGTAAGTTTAACAATACAAAACACCTGAAAAACGTGGCAGGTTCAACATTCAGTCTAACAAAGGAAACTGTCCATTCAAATATTCAGTCTGTCAGGAGGTTTGTGAGGGCACTGTGCTGCAACAGATGAAAATGATTAAATCTATGTACAGGAGCTGTCTTACTGACAGACACCTCACAGACTGTCTCAGACTGACTGTCTGTAGTTATGAGCCAAATTTCAGCAAACTAGCAGAAAGTATTCAGCCCCAGTCATCACACTGAGTGCAACAGTCAATTTTTATTCATTTATTTTTCATGTTGAAATAAAATTAAATAATGAAACATAGAATTAAAGGTGTTGTAATGTGAGCATTATAAAAACAAGTAATACCAATTAAAATAATGGTAACCAGCTTTTCCCCTTGCTGGTGAAGCAGGCTTGGCGCCCTCTTTGGGACTGGCCTCAATGCCAGCGCGCACCGCTTTGTGAGCCGGTTCGAGTGCGCTGGGAAGTGGGTCGCCACAGGAACGCATTTGCTACGGAAAGCCCCCTGCAAAGAGAGACTGCTTCCGGGGCTGCGGGGCTCCACTTCAGTCCGCATGCATGTCTAAACAATTTAGTGGGTCGATCTTGCCTATCACTAAGGCCGAGGTAGGGGATCTTGGGCTTAGAAAGGTTAGTGACCACTACTCTACACACTCAGTCCTGTTGCAGGGTCTCAACCTGAAAAGTTGGCCGTCCCTTTAGATGTTCCTGATCAGCCAAGTTCCTCCAGCAGCTCATTCTTTTCAACGTTTTCAGACTCGTCTCTCTGCCTGAACTGCTGAGTATTTCCAGCACTATGTTTTATTCAAATTCAGTGATGTGTCCACCTGTGCATGTGCAACTGCAATTTCCTCTATTTAGCTGGCTCCTTGGTTACGTGAACTTGGACCTTCACCACAGCAGAACTATTCTACCCTGAGAGTCTGCACTGTGAGTGATCCACAGGACGGTAACTGGAATCTACAGCGATCCCTGTGCCCTCACCTGCTGAGTCAGATTTAATCCCGTGAACTGATCCACCTCCATCTGCTTCCAGCTTGTCATGTTCCTGTGGGGAAAGAATTTTAAATTTGCAAGTTTTATTAGTAGGTTCCAGTTTTTAAGCTACAAAGAGCCAGAGACATACAACATGGAGACAGCAGTATCAACCCACTGAGTCCATGTTAACCCAATTCTACACTAGTCCCATTTCATTCCACCCACACCCCATCAATGACCCCGACATTTTCCTAGCCACCTTCAGATGGAACAATTAGTGCATTAATCAGTAGATTTTTGAGACACAGGAAATAACCCACATGGTCTCAGGGAGAAATCCACACAGACAGCACCAAAATTCATGACAGAACCCAGGTCGCTGGAGCTGCGAGCTGTGTTACGGTGCTAGCACAAAAATAAATAGAATTCAGAGAAACTTTAAACTCCTGAAGCTTTGATTCTTTTGACATACAGAGAAGAGTTCACAGAAGACAGCCATTGTTACAGAGCATGGAAACTGGCCTTCCAGCCGAGCTCATCCATACTGACCAACATGGCTATCCCAGCTAGTCCCATCTGCCTGCCCATATCCCTCCAAACGTTTTCCATCCATATACCTGCCAAACATCTGTTAAACATTGTAACTGTACGCTCTTCTAACCACTTCCTCTGCCAACTTGTTCCACGTATCCTCCCCCCAGGTCCCCTTTAAGTCTTTCCCCTCACTGAAAACTCTGGTTTTTAACTCCCCTACCCTGGGAAAAAGCCTGTGGTCATCCTGCTGATCTACACCCCTCATGGCTTTACGTGTCTCTACAAGGTCAGCTTCAGACTCCTACACGGACAGAAAACAATCCCAGCCTATCTAGATTCTCACAGCTCAAGCCCTCCAGTCCTTAACATCCTTGTGATGATACGCTTTCTGCAGCTGGGTGACCAGAATTGTGCAAAATGCGGCATGTGTGGACTCTTCAACAATTTGTACGAGTACAACTCGTACACCCAGTGGCCTGACTGACTACGGCAAGTGCGCCAAATGCTTTTTCTCAGCACCTTGTCTTCCTCATTTTCTCTGCCATCAACCCCTGATTGATCTAAACATCCACATTCACTTGCTTTTTGATACCCTTACCTTACACAAGTATACTGATCTCTGTCTTCAAAACTCAATTGAACTAGTTGCTACGGGAAAAAAGTTCAGCATTTGAGCTTCCCCTGTGTACCAAGGGCTCTCTGGTTCCACCCATAAATAGCCTCACCATTACAACCACTACTCGCTCTTGATCATCCCACCCAGAAATATTCTGTCTCATTGCCTCATCAAATACTTTTGTTTTAATTCTGCCTGAACACAAGTTACAACTTTAAATCACGGGAATAAGCTGTTTCTATATCTTGAGCTCATTTCAGCCTTTGTGACAGAAAATGACTAAATGATCTTTCCAACAGCTCATATCCCAGAAAACAGATCAATGGGAAGTAAGTTTCTGGAAATGACACTGAAACATTAACAGCCTCAGCGGAAGTAAACTTGACCTGCAATAATCAGTAATCCAGAATACCTGGAAATCCCGCTGCCTTTGGCTGACAGGATGTTTGCTGTTCTCTCTTTAAGTCACCAGGGTCCTGTTTCCTGCCTTCACTTTCAATTAGCCAGGGTCCCAGCTCCCACAGCTCTCTTTCACTCACCAGGACCCCAGTTCCTATGCTCCCTTTGAGCTGACCACCCCACTTTTAAACTCACCACATCCTGATTCCCACTCTCCCATTAACCTGACCAGGGCCCTGTCTAACACACTTCTTTAAGCTTACTCAGTTCACTGGAAAATTTATTATTGTAAAAACAAGAATTAAAAGTAAATTGGGTAATTAACAGAAATAGTCCAGAAATACCAAAGTCCTGAGCCTAGAACACTACATGCCCTGAGATGTGCTATCGAACTTTTAACCCACTCTAATCAATCTAACTTTTCTCTTCTACGTAACCTTCCATTTTTCTATCATCCATGTGCTCATCAAAGAATTTCTTAAATACACCCTATCCTTGTTATATGCGTCTTCAGACAATGCGGATTCACAGTTATGCAAGGAACCTATTTCTACCAAAGTCTCCTTTAATGTGTCCAAAACTCACAGTTATGCGAGGAGCATTGCTTTTCCGCCAATACAAGTCACATGCGCACACCTCACAGTCTCACTGTTGGGACAAGAAGCACCGCTTTCCCACCAATACAGTCTCACTCCCGCCAGTCTTGCATTGGTTTTGGCAAGGTGTGGATGTGCGATCTTGCACTCTTAAACTTTTGTTGCTCTTACCTACGGTGCAGTGATTTTGTGCTTGAAATATTTAGCTATGCTTCCTAAGCGTCTGATGTCACGTCCTGGGCCTACAGCCCAGTGGCAGAGAACCACTTTAACACTTGGAAACCTGGGATGCTATTGCCGGGAACAGAATCTTGCCTTTAAAGTTCTTTTGTTGCTTGACAATGCGCCAGCCCATCCTAAACATTTGGACAGCATTCATCCTAACAGTGCGTTTCCTGCCGCCTAACACAACATCGCTGATTCAACCACTCGACCAAGGTGTGATCCACTTTCAAGGCGTATTTTTTTATATGGCAAACTATCTCTCGGATGCTGCAAGCAACAGACAATTTTGAAAATCCCAGGAGTTTACCAACGGTGAGGGAATGGTGGAAGTCGGAACATTTGGCACAAATGGTGATGGACATGGACCCAAGTTTAGAACGGAGTAAGCATTTCAGTCGTTTCCTGCTGTCAACCCTTCTTCCCTACAAGCAAATTTATGCTTGAAAACAAAATGCTGCCAAGCAAACAACCCTCACCACTTTCTTCAAACCAGCGTCAACTCCTGCTGCCGGCAATTCTGACAGTTCTGTGAATCTTCCTTCACCCCTTGCTGTGCTTGATATGATCCTGACAACCACAACTATCCACCCTATCCATGTAAAGCTGCCCGACACCACAACAACCACTCATCTCCCAGAGCGACCACACACCTGCCACTGTTGGCGAGTACTGTACACCCTAGTATGTTAACTTTCTATGATTTATTGCATTGAATATTACCTTAAATTGATGAAATATAATACGAATGTTGCTTTGTGGTACTGCTTTTGTGTCGTATAGGTATGAAAATGTGAATAAATTACAAATAAAACATATTTAGGATGCCCTCTGGAACGCATCCCTATTTTCTCAATTTAAATAATTATTCACATTATGCGTCGACTGCGAGGAACGTATCCCCCGCATATGACGAGGATAGGGTGTACCCTAATGTATCTGCCACTTGCACCTCCCCGACAGGGTGTTCCACACACTCACCACTCTGTGTGAAAAGCTTACCTCTGACATACCCTACCTGAGATATCTAAGTTTTGCTGCATGCAAAGGACAGATTTAGCAGTCTGTTAAAAAGATTGATAACATGGCTTGATCAGGAAGCAAGGGGTTAGGAGCAGGATCTTGTAACCACATATTCTCATCTTCCACTCACCTGAAAGTCTAGGGACATCTCTATCAGTATCTCCATCTGGAGATCAATACGTTGCTGCCAATGGACAAGCCACTTCTCACAAGCTAACATCACAAAGGAACAGTACAGATGGAGTGCAGCTCGACAAGGGCAAAGATCCAGACACAGAATTATGAAGACATGCTGCTACTTAATCTTTTAAAAACTTGAAAACAAAAATCCTCAATTTCAACATATAAATGTTAGGAGAATGTAAGTGTAGCCTCCCTAAAGCTACAACGAATAAAAACACAAATATCCCACATAAAAGATATTATTCCTGAACCGCAAAATATATCAGACTGAAATCACTGCTGTTGTCATCCATTTATGTGAAACATACAATATCTTAAAAACTCCTCTTACCACATTAGCAAGGTGATCTGTGGCTAAGCCGAAGTCTCCTATTTTCACATGATCATACGAATCAAGGAAAATATTAACAGGTTTCAGATCCCTGTGAATCATTCCCTGAAATGAGAGAGAACAGTTGGTCAGAACAGACTGGGCCAGAAGGTTATCAGGACAGTCAAGATTCAGATTTGATTCTGGAATGGCAAAACTAAATCAAATTTTAGAACATGGATTTTTCCAGCTAAAAATGGTGCAATATAATATGATTTTTCTTCTATCAGAACTATTTGATTTCCCTCATCCTGCTCATTCCCCCATTACAAACACCACTGGCATTCCCTTAAGACCTGGGGCACAGGTGAACTTGGTTATCCATCGCCTGACCTGGCTAGATCAAATCAATTGTGTAGTGTGACTCTCCCAGAATGAAAAAGCAACTGCAACATCTCTTCTCCACTCTACTTTTCAAGCACACCTGCCTTTCCCTCCATCGTCACTCCTAAGTGCGAGGAGCTAATTCTCACCAGGACTAAGACTATTTGTTAGTTGTCTCAGCAGACCCTTCCTCCACTCAACAAGCAATCAAACAATTGACATCATTCTCCAGTTTTACCTCCCCTTCCTGCCAACTCCCTGAATCAAAGATGTCACGGTGTTCTCCTTGAGCTTACTGAAACAGGACAGGTCTTTGGTGATACCATACCTGGAGTACTGTGTGACATTTCGAACTCCATACTAAGGAGGGGATATACTTGCCTTAGAGGGAGTACGGCAAAGGCTCTTTCCAAGACAGTGGAACAAGAAGAGATTGGCTCAACAAGGCCTGTGCAGTTCAGAGATTTCCAAGCAGATCTTATGGAAACATACACATTTTGGACAGGCTTAAACAGGCCAGAACTGGGGAAGATGCTTCCCTTGACAAAGGCATCTCAAACCAAGGATCACAGTCTCAGGATACATACAGGATTAAACGAAGCTTCCTTACTTCATAGGTCAGTGAATCTGTGGGGTTCTCTACCCTGTGGAGGCAAAATTGCTGAATACATCTGTAAAGGACAGTACAGTGGCACCACAGACAATGCAACAGCATCAGAGCTCCAGCAATCCAGGTCCCACACTAACCTCCAGAGACTGTACACCCTCCCTGTTCCAGTCCCAAACACTCTCAGCTCCCAGAGACCGTACACCCTCCCTGTTCCAGTCCCAATCACTCTCAGCTCCCAGAGACCGTACACCCTCTGTGTTCCAGTCCCAATCACTCTCAGCTCCCAGACTCTGCACATCCTCCCTATTCCAGTCCCAGACACTCTCAGCTCCCAGAGACCGTACACCCTCCCTGTTCCAGTCCCAATCACTCTCAGCTCCCAGAGACCGTACACCCTCCCTGTTCCAGTCCCAATCACTCTCAGCTCCCAGAGACCGTACACCCTCCCTGTTCCAGTCCCAATCACTCTCAGCTCCCAGACTCTGCACACCCTCCCTGTTCCAGTCCCAATCACTCTCAGCTCCCAGAGACCATACACCCTCCCTGTTCCAGTCCCAATCACTCTCAGCTCCCAGAGACCGTACACCCTCCCTGTTCCAGTCCCAATCACTCTCAGCTCCCAGAGACCATACACCCTCCCTGTTCCAGTCCCAATCACTCTCAGCTCCCAGAGACCGTATACCTCCCTGTTCCAGTCCCAATCACTCTCAGCTCCCAGACTCTGCACACCCTCCCTGTTCAAGTCCCAATAACTCTCAGCTCCCAGACTCTGCACACCCTCCCTGTTCCAGTCCCAATCACTCTCAGCTCCGAGACTCTGCACACCCTCCCTGTTCAAGTCCCAATAACTCTCAGCTCCCAGACTCTGCACACCCTCCCTGTTCCAGTCCCAATCACTCTCAGCTCCGAGACCGTACACCCTCCCTGTTCCAGTCCCAATCACTCTCAGCTCCCAGACACCGTACACCCTCCCTGTTCCAGTCCCAATCACTCTCAGCTCCCAGAGACCGTACACCCTCCCTGTTCCAGTCCCAATCACTCTCAGCTCCCAGAGACCGTACATCCTCCCTGTTCCAGTCCCAATCACTCTCAGCTCCCAGAGACCGTACACCCTCCCTGTTCCAGTCCCAATCACTCTCAGCTCCCAGAGACCGTACATCCTCCCTGTTCCAGTCCCAATCACTCTCAGCTCCCAGAGACCGTACACCCTCCCTGTTCCAGTCCCAATCACTCTCAGCTCCCAGAGACCATACACCCTCCCTGTTCCAGTCCCAATCACTCTCAGCTCCCAGAGACCGTATACCTCCCTGTTCCAGTCCCAATCACTCTCAGCTCCCAGACTCTGCACACCCTCCCTGTTCAAGTCCCAATAACTCTCAGCTCCCAGACTCTGCACACCCTCCCTGTTCCAGTCCCAATCACTCTCAGCTCCGAGACTCTGCACACCCTCCCTGTTCAAGTCCCAATAACTCTCAGCTCCCAGACTCTGCACACCCTCCCTGTTCCAGTCCCAATCACTCTCAGCTCCGAGACCGTACACCCTCCCTGTTCCAGTCCCAATCACTCTCAGCTCCCAGACACCGTACACCCTCCCTGTTCCAGTCCCAATCACTCTCAGCTCCCAGAGACCGTACACCCTCCCTGTTCCAGTCCCAATCACTCTCAGCTCCCAGAGACCGTACACCCTCCCTGTTCCAGTCCCAATCACTCTCAGCTCCCAGACTCTGCACACCCTCCCTGTTCCAGTCCCAATCACTCTCAGCTCCCAGAGACCATACACCCTCCCTGTTCCAGTCCCAATCACTCTCAGCTCCCAGAGACCGTACACCCTCCCTGTTCCAGTCCCAATCACTCTCAGCTCCCAGAGACCATACACCCTCCCTGTTCCAGTCCCAATCACTCTCAGCTCCCAGAGACCGTATACCTCCCTGTTCCAGTCCCAATCACTCTCAGCTCCCAGACTCTGCACACCCTCCCTGTTCAAGTCCCAATAACTCTCAGCTCCCAGACTCTGCACACCCTCCCTGTTCCAGTCCCAATCACTCTCAGCTCCCAGACTCTGCACACCCTCCCTGTTCAAGTCCCAATAACTCTCAGCTCCCAGACTCTGCACACCCTCCCTGTTCCAGTCCCAATCACTCTCAGCTCCGAGACCGTACACCCTCCCTGTTCCAGTCCCAATCACTCTCAGCTCCCAGACACCGTACACCCTCCCTGTTCCAGTCCCAATCACTCTCAGCTCCCAGAGACCGTACACCCTCCCTGTTCCAGTCCCAATCACTCTCAGCTCCCAGAGACCGTACATCCTCCCTGTTCCAGTCCCAATCACTCTCAGCTCCCAGAGACCGTACACCCTCCCTGTTCCAGTCCCAATCACTCTCAGCTCCCAGACTCTGCACATCCTCCCTGTTCCAGTCCCAATCACTCTCAGCTCCCAGAGACCATACACCCTCCCTGTTCCAGTCCCAATCACTCTCAGCTCCCAGACTCTGCACACCCTCCCTGTTCCAGTCCCAATCACTCTCAGCTCCCAGAGACCATACACCCTCCCTGTTCCAGTCCCAATCACTCTCAGCTCCCAGAGACCATACACCCTCCCTGTTCCAGTCCCAATCACTCTCAGCTCCCAGAGACCATACACCCTCCCTGTTCCAGTCCCAATCACTCTCAGCTCCCAGACTCTGCACACCCTCCCTGTTCCAGTCCCAATCACTCTCAGCTCCCAGAGACCGTACACCTTCCCTGTTCCAGTCCCAATCACTCTCAGCTCCCAGACTCTGCACACCCTCCCTGTTCCAGTCCCAATCACTCTCAGCTCCCAGACTCTGTACACCTTCCCTGTTCCAGTCCCAAACACTCTCAGCTCCCAGACACTGTACACCCTCCCTGTTCCAGTCCCAATCACTCTCAGCTCCCAGAGACCGTACACCCTCCCTGTTCCAGTCCCAATCACTCTCAGCTCCCAGAGACCGTACACCCTCCCTGTTCCAGTCCCAATCACTCTCAGCTCCCAGAGACCGTACACCCTCCCTGTTCCAGTCCCAATCACTCTCAGCTCCCAGAGACCGTACACACTCCCTGTTCCAGTCCCAATCACTCTCAGCTCCCAGACTCTGTACACCCTCCCTGTTCCAGTCCCAATCACTCTCAGCTCCCAGACTCTGTACACCCTCCCTGTTCCAGTCCCAATCACTCTCAGCTCCCAGACTCTGTACACCCTCCCTGTTCCAGTCCCAAACACTCTCAGCTCCCAGACACTGTACACCCTCCCTGTTCCAGTCCCAATCACTCTCAGCTCCCAGACTCTGTACACCCTCCCTGTTCCAGTCCCAATCACTCTCAGCTCCCAGAGACCGTACACCCTCCCTGTTCCAGTCCCAAACACTCTCAGCTCCCAGACTCTGTACACCCTCCCTGTTCCAGTCCCAATCACTCTCAGCTCCCAGAGACCGCACACCCTCCCTGTTCCAGTCCCAATCACTCTCAGCTCCCAGAGACCGTACACCCTCCCTGTTCCAGTCCCAATCACTCTCAGCTCCCAGAGACCGTACACACTCCCTGTTCCAGTCCCAATCACTCTCAGCTCCCAGACTCTGTACACCCTCCCTGTTCCAGTCCCAATCACTCTCAGCTCCCGGACTGCACACCCTCCCTGTTCCAGTCCCAATCACTCTCAGCTCCCAGAGACCATACACCCTCCCTGTTCCAGTCCCAATCACTCTCAGCTCCCAGAGACCGTACACACTCCCTGTTCCAGTCCCAATCACTCTCAGCTCCCAGAGACCATACACCCTCCCTGTTCCAGTCCCAATCACTCTCAGCTCCCAGAGACCGTACACACTCCCTGTTCCAGTCCCAATCACTCTCAGCTCCCAGAGACCGTACACCCTCCCTGTTCCAGTCCCAATCACTCTCAGCTCCCAGAGACCGTACACCCTCCCTGTTCCAGTCCCAATCACTCTCAGCTCCCAGAGACCGTACACACTCCCTGTTCCAGTCCCAATCACTCTCAGCTCCCAGAGACCGTACACCCTCCCTGTTCCAGTCCCAATCACTCTCAGCTCCCAGAGACCGTACACACTCCCTGTTCCAGTCCCAATCACTCTCAGCTCCCAGACTCTGCACACCCTCCCTGTTCCAGTCCCAATCACTCTCAGCTCCCAGAGACCATACACCCTCCCTGTTCCAGTCCCAATCACTCTCAGCTCCCAGAGACCGTACACACTCCCTGTTCCAGTCCCAATCACTCTCAGCTCCCAGAGACTGCACACCCTCCCTGTTCCAGTCCCAATCACTCTCAGCTCCCAGAGACCGTACACACTCCCTGTTCCAGTCCCAATCACTCTCAGCTCCCAGAGACCATACACCCTCCCTGTTCCAGTCCCAATCACTCTCAGCTCCCAGACTGCACACCCTCCCTGTTCCAGTCCCAATCACTCTCAGCTCCCAGAGACCGTACACACTCCCTGTTCCAGTCCCAATCACTCTCAGCTCCCAGACTCTGTACACCCTCCCTGTTCCAGTCCCAATCACTCTCAGCTCCCAGACTCTGTACACCATCCCTGTTCCAGTCCCAATCACTCTCAGCTCCCAGACTCTGTACACCCTCCCTGTTCCAGTCCCAAACACTCTCAGCTCCCAGACACTGTACACCCTCCCTGTTCCAGTCCCAATCACTCTCAGCTCCCAGAGACCGTACACCCTCCCTGTTCCAGTCCCAATCACTCTCAGCTCCCAGACTCTGTACACCCTCCCTGTTCCAGTCCCAATCACTCTCAGCTCCCAGACTCTGCACATCCTCCCTGTTCCAGTCCCAATCACTCTCAGCTCCCAGAGACCGTACACCCTCCCTGTTCCAGTCCCAATCACTCTCAGCTCCCAGAGACCGTACACCCTCCCTGTTCCAGTCCCAATCACTCTCAGCTCCCAGACTCTGCACATCCTCCCTATTCCAGTCCCAGACACTCTCAGCTCCCAGAGACCGTACACCTTCCCTATTCCAGTCCCAATCACTCTCAGCTCCCAGACTCTGCACACCCTCCCTGTTCCAGTCCCAATCACTCTCAGCTCCCAGAGACCGTACACCCTCCCTGTTCCAGTCCCAATCACTCTCAGCTCCCAGACTCTGCACATCCTCCCTATTCCAGTCCCAATCACTCTCAGCTCCCAGACTCTGCACATCCTCCCTGTTCCAGTCCCAATCACTCTCAGCTCCCAGAGACCGTACACCCTCCTTGTTCCAGCCCCAATCACTCTCAGCTCCCAGAGACCGTACACCCTCCCTGTTCCAGTCCCAATCACTCTCAGCTCCCAGACTCTGCACACCCTCCCTGTTCCAGTCCCAGACACTCTCAGCTCCCAGACTCTGCACATCCTCCCTGTTCCAGTCCCAATCACTCTCCGCTCCCAGACTGCACACCCTCCCTGTTCCAGACCCAAATACTCTCAGCTCCCAGATGCTCCAGATTCCTTTCATGCACAGGTTGGTAGATTAATTTCTTATCTCGTGTAGTTAGATGGCAGAGAATGGTGGGTTGGGAAGTAGATCTGATGGGTATTTCAGTTCAGTTCAGTTTCAGTTTATTGTCATTTAGAAACCACAAATGCAATGCAGTTAAAAAATGAGACAACGTTCTCCAGAATGATATCACAAAAGCACATGACAAAACAGACTACACCAGAAAATCCACATAACCTTTGGCAATCCCCAAATCCCGAGTCTGGAGAGGCTGCTGCGTATTAATATCGCACTACCGTCTTAGCGCGTTAAATAAAGAAGGGAGGATGTGAAATAAAGCAGGTTACAGGGAGTGAGTAAATGGGATTGATGACATTACTCCAAGAGCCAGAATAGGATTGTGGAGCCAAGTGGCCTCTTCTTGTTGTGAGATGAGAAATAATTAAAAAGGCAGATGGATTTTTAGACATAAAAGGGTCAAGGGGTACGGGGAGAGAGCATGATATACAGGGTCAGCCTTGTATGGTTGAGCAAACCCAAGGGGCCAAATGGTCGACTCCTGCTTTTATTTTTCTATATATCTATGTCTTTCATCAATGTTGTCCATTGCCTCTCTTGCCTCAGCTAATCTGTGGCTGAATCCTTCCTCCACTCTTTCACTACCACCAAGTTCAATGTTCCAACCTACCTTTTCCATTCTCCACAAGCTTCATGTAACCTGAGCTTTTGCCCTGCCCCTAACTCACACATCGCACTGCCAGGTCCTCAATCTTCCTTCTATGCTCCACCAAAGCTGCAATCACAGACTACTCATCACTGGATAACACCTCCACGATAGCCACTGTCCCAGCAAAGCCTCAATTTTAACATTCACATCCTGTTTTTGTATCTCTACAAACCCTCATCTCAATCCTACAGATCTACGGCACTCCAACATCCGTCTCAATGTTCAAGGACAAGGAGATCAGGGAAGGAGGACAGAAATAAAATACACTATCAAGAAAATCAAAGAACCACAAAATAAAAGTAAACTGTGAAAATACTTGTTGCATGGCATATGATAAACTTACCAAGTCATGGCGTTACAGAGAAACATAGAAAACCTACAGCACAATACAGACCCTTCAGCCCACAAAGCTGTGCCAAACATGTCCCTAACTTAGAAATTACTAGGCTTACCCATAGCCCTCTATTTTTCTAAGCTCCATGTAACTATCTAAAAGTCTCTTAAAAGACCCTATCGTATCCACCTCCACCACCGTTGCCGACAGTACATTCCACACACTCACCACTCTCTGCATAAAAAACTTACCCCTTACATCTCCTCTGTACCTACTCCCCAGCACCTTAAACCTGTGCCCTCTCATGGCAGCCATTTCAGCCCTGGGAAAAAGCCTCTGACTGTCCACATGATCAATGCCTCTCATCATCTTATACACCTCTATCAGGTCACCTCTCATCCTCCATCACTCCCAGGAGAAAAGGCCGAGTCCACTTAACCTATTCTCATAAGGCATGCTCCCCAATCCAGAAAATATCCTTGTAAATCTCCTCTGCACTCTTTCTATGGTTTCCACATCCTTCCTGTAGTGAGGCGACCAGAACTGAGCACAGTACTCCGTGGGGTCTGACCAGGGTCCTATGTAGCTGCAACATTACCTCTCGGCTCTTAAGCTCAATCCCACAATTGATGAAGGCCAATACACCGTATGCCTTCTTAACCACAGAGCCAACCAGCGCAGCTGCATTGAGTGTCCTATGGACTCGGACCCAAAGATCCCTCTGATTCTCCACACTGCCAAGAATCTTACCATTAATACTATATTCTGCCATCATATTTGACCTACTAAAATGAACCACTTCACACTTATCTGGGTTGAACTCCATCTGCCACTTGTCAGCCCAGTTTTGCATCCTATCAATGTCCTGCTGTAACCACTGACAGCCCTCCACACTATGCACAACACCTTCAACCTTTGTGTCATCAGCAAACTTACTAACCCATCCCTCCACTTCCTCATCCAGGTCATTTATGAAAATCACGAAGAGTAAGGGTCCCAGAACAGATCCCTGAGGCACACCACTGGCCACCGGCCTCCATGCAGAATATGACCCGTCTTCAACCGCTCTTTGCCTTCTGTGGGCAAGCCAGTTCCAGATCCACAAAGCAATGTCCCCTTGGATCCCATGCCTCCTTACTTTCTCAATAAGCCTTGCATGGTGAACCTTATCAAATGCCTTGCTAAAATCCATATACACTACATCTACTGCTCTTCCTTCATCAATGTGTTTAGTCACATCCTCAAAAAATTCAATGTTATTGAGGCTGAAAACATTTTTCTGCAATGGATGGTTCTGGACTTGAAAGATTACAACTGCTGACCAGAAAGGCTGGGTTGTTCTCCTTCGCACAAGGGAAGTGAAGAGGGAAATGTACCGGATTGGCAGAGACAGTAAAAGGAGTGCTGTTTATTCCAGCTGATGGACTAAAGGTACAGGAGAGCTGTGAATAAAAATGTTTAACGTAGAGAGACATTATGATAACAAGTTGGTGTCTGCGAGGATGGTGAAAACAGAAATGAATTGGTAGGCACTTGAGGAAATATAATTTGCAGAACCATAAAGCAAAAACAAAGGATGGGACTGTTTGGATACTCGAAGAAGGCAAATTAGGCTTGATGAGTTAAATGGACTCTTCCTATAATATGAAGATGCTCTGAAGTTAACTTGACTCAGTGTTTACTTGATGACTTGATGGTCAAGAACAAGAGTTACAGTCAAAAGTGTTATAATAGTATTTGCCATAGAAAGGGAGGATATGAACCAATTCGATGCTAAAACAGACGGATAAGGGCCCAGGGGTAGGGGCAGCAGAGGTATGACAGTAGGAATATAGCCCGAACTGTCTGGGAAACACTGCCTGCTGTTTGCACTGGATCTGTTACGCCTGTGTCCAACTCTGAGGGGTCGAAGGGTCCCAAAGTAGCCCCCTCCTTTTTGAGAATCGCAAGATCGCTATTAATTCAGGTCAGGAGACCCAGGAAATGAGAGAGAGACGTTTGGAATGTCTTGGCCCCTCGGCGATACAAAGCTACGGGAAACAGCCATTGTCTCTTGGAGACGGAATTGTGTATTGAGTACGGAGCTATTTATTTGAAGCCCTCAGGGAATGAGCAAAAGTGGGCTGGTTGAGGGGAGGCATCCCTCCACCCTGATTGACATCTGAGACCCTGTGAGTCAGGATAAAAGAGGGTCTGTGGGAACAGCCCCTCAGACGCACCAGAAGAAACGCTAGAAATACTGTAACAGCGTAATAGCGAAAGCCGGTGGGAAGCCACGTGCGTCCTTTTCCATTTGCCTCGGAATTGGTGGGCCTTGCCACAGAAGAACGGCTTTAGCTAACAACAATGGAGAAATCAGCCCCAATGACTCTCAAAGGATTGACATCATAAAAGGAATGGGCAAGTTTTAATCCGTCTCTCTCTCCAACCAAAAGCTGCAGCTTGAATGAACTTGAGTGACTTTTATATTTCCATCGGACAATACATTATCCCCTAGACAACGATAGAGCTATTTCTTATTGATTATTATTATACCCGCGCTTTTAGATTTAGTACTGACGACGTATATTATCTGTATGTTTGCATCGATGTTATTTTTGTGTATTTTTATCAATAAATACTGTTAA
This sequence comes from Hemitrygon akajei, assembly GCF_048418815.1. Classification (NCBI taxonomy): domain Eukaryota; kingdom Metazoa; phylum Chordata; class Chondrichthyes; order Myliobatiformes; family Dasyatidae; genus Hemitrygon; species Hemitrygon akajei. The sequence continues at coordinate 94,347,564 of NC_133126.1, forward strand.
AAATAGTACCATCAGACTGCAACGGACCTCTCTATCTTTGCTGGTAAGTGACCCAGTTACGGGGTATGTAACAGATCGTAGTTCCTTCTCCCCCCCACCCCCCCCATTTCAAGCAACTGCAGTTCTTTGACTTTCATTCTGTTTGAAGTAGGACTGTGCAAAAATCTTAGGAACCCTAGATGTATGATATAGTTTCAGATGGTATGGCCTCGACAAAGCCCTGATTTCAACATGATCGAGGCTGTCTGGGATTACCTGGAGAGACCGACGCAGGCAAGACAGCCGAAGTCTGCAGAAGAACCGTGGCAAGTTCTCCAAGATGCTCAGAATAACCTGCCAGCTGATTTTCTTTTAGAACTGCATGACAGTGTACCGAAGAGAATTGATATAGTTTTAAAGGCGTCACACCCAATATTGATTTGATTTAGTCTTTACTGTTTACCGCTCTTTACAGTATTTTTTTTGATATTTAGTAACTTTTCATTTCATTATTTTTGGAAGCATCTTCACTTTAAAACATTTGCCTGAGACTTTTGCATTTACCGTACAACATGTGACCAAACTAATTTGCTGTAAGTATTACATTGGGAATTCCATGTTAGATTATACAGCAGTCTCGAGGCTAGGATAAATCTCGACACAGTTACGTAAACACTACAATCAGCCTTGATGAGAAAGCTTACTGGAAATTATTAAAGTATTGGAAATAATAATTCTTTCTACAAATTACTTGCATTGAGATGCTTCTGGTTTATCAAATTGCTTGCCTCAGTAGTACTGAGTCATAGAAATTTATGGTCCACAAAAGGAAACAGTTCCGTTTATCTTTGAACAGAGAACAGTACAATGCAAGAACAGGAAGCTTTGGCCCACAATGTACGTGTTGACCATCATTCAAAAAGAAACTAATCCCATCTTCCTACACATATCCATACCCCTTCATTCCTTGCATCTTATATAAAACAAAGAACAACACAGCACACAATACCATTCTAGCCCATCATGGCTTTGACAACCATAATGAAAAATTAGACTGCACATGGTCCAACTCACTCTATTCCCTGCCGTAAAGGAGCCTTACTACACACCTCTTCACATATCTGTCGAAAACTGTTCTGAGGGAAAAAAAATCAGAAACTAGCAATAACAAACTGTCCAGCCTGAGCCATAACCAAGTAAGCTTCTGAATCTTTAGGTAGGGTCTTCAACATTTAGGTGCTGGTATGAGAGAGGAGCTGGCCGAAGTAAATTAGGAAGAGATGCTGGCAGGGATGACGGCAGAGCAGAAATGGTGAGAGTTTCTGGGAAAAATGAGGAAGGTGCAAGACAGGTGTGTTTCAAAAACAAAGAAATACTCAAATGGCAAAATAGTACAACCATGGCTGACAAGGGAAGTCAAAGCTATTGTAAAAGCAAAAGGAAGGACATACAACAAAGCAAAAATTAGTGGGAAGAGAGAGAATTGGGAAGCTTTAAAAACCTACAGAGAGCAGCTAAAAGAGTCGTTATGAGGGAAAAGATGAAATATGAAAGCAAGCTAGCAAACAACAGCAAAGTGGATAGTAAAAGCTTTGTAAAAAGTAAAAGAAAGATGAGAGTGGATATAGGACTGCTAGAAAATGAGGCCAGAGAAATAATAATGAGGGACAAGGAGATGGCAGATCAACTAAATAGGTTGCATCAGTCTTTACTGAGGAAGACATTATCTTTGTGCTAGATGTTGAAGAGTGCAAGGAAAGAGAAGTGAGTGCAGTAACTATTATAAGGGAGAAGGTGCTGAAAAAGCTGTAAGACCCAAAGGTACATAAGTCACCTGGACCAGATGAACTGCACCACAGGGTTCTGAAAGAGGTTGTGGTAGAGATTGTGGAGGCATTAGTAATGATCTTTCAAAAATCATTGGACTCTGGCATAGTGCCAAAGGACTGGAAATTTGCAAATGTCACTCCACTCTTTAAGAAAGGAGGAAGGCAGCAGAAAGGAAATTATAGACCAGTTAGCCTGGCCTCAGTGGTTGGGAAGATGTTGGGAGTCAATTGTTAAGGATGAGGCTAAGGAGTACTTGGTGACACAGGACAAGATAGGACAAAGTCAGCATGGATTTCCTTAAGGGAAAATCTTGCCTGACAAACCTGTTGGGAGTTCTTTGAGGAGATTACAAGTAGGAGAGATAAAGGGGATGCAGTGGATTGTGTATATTTGGACTTTCAGAAGGCCTTTGACAAGGTTGCACACCTGAGGCTGCTTACCAAGTTACGAGTCCATGGCATTACTGGAAAATTGCTAACATGGTTAGAACATTGGCTGATTGGTAGGAGGCAGTGAGTGGGAATAAAGGTTCCTTTTCTGGTTGGCTGCCAGTGACTAGTGGTGTTCCGAAGGGGTCGGTGCTGGGACCACTTCTTTTTATGCTGCATATCAATGATTTAGATGATAGAATAAATGGCTTTGCTGTCAAGTTTGCACATGATATGAAGATGGGTGGAGGGGCAGCTAGTGTTGAGGAAACAGGTAGGCTGCAGAAGGACTTAGATTAGAGGAATGGGCAAGAGAGTGGCAAATGAAATACAATGTTGAAAATGCATGGTCATGCACTTTGGCAGAAGAAATAAATGTGCAGACTATTTTCTAAATGGGGAGAAAATCCAAAAATCTGAGATGCAAAGCGGACTTGCAAGTCCTTGTGCAGAACAGCCTAAAGGTTAACTTGCAGGTAGAGTCGGTGGTGAGGGAGGCAAATGCCACGTTAACATTCATTTCAAGAGGTCTAGAATACAAGATGTGATGCCGAGGCTTTATAATACAAGGTGAGGCCTCACCTGGAGTATTGTGAACTGTTTGGGCTCCTCATCTAAGAAAAGATGTGCTGGCATTGGAAAGGGTCCAGAGGAGGGTCACAAGGATGATTCCGGGAATGAAAGGTTTATCATATGAGAAATGTTTGATAGCTTTGGGAATTTAGAAGGATGAGAGGGATCTAACTGAAACCTTTTGAATGTTGAAAAACCTAGCAGAGTAGATGTGGAAAGGATGTTTCCCATGGTGGGAGAGTCTAGGACAAGAAGGCACAGTCTCCAGATAGAGCGGTAACCATTTAAAACAGAAATGTGGAGAAATTTCTTCAGCTAGCTGGTGGTGAATTTGTGGAATTTGTTACCACAGACAGCTGTGGAGGCCAGATTGTTGGGTGTATTTAAGGCAGAGCTTGATAGGTTCTTGATTGGACATGGCATCAAATGTTACAGGGAGAAGATTGGGGAGTGGGGCTGAGGAAGGGAAAAAGGATCAGCCTTGATTGAATGGTGAAGCAGACTGGCAATAAGAGTATTAAACGAAAACAGCTTTATAGAGCGGGTGACAGAGTAGAGGGAGTCAGAGTAGGAGAGCTTTGGCTCAATGGGGCTTCGGCGATAACGGATCGGGGCGAGGCAAGTTACTTAGGATGTATGTCTGCGAGGCCAGTGTTCTGTACTGGGTGTCAGATGTGGGATGTCTGGCAGAGTCCCAGCCAATCGGATGCACCAAGTGTGTTGAGCTGCAGCTCCTTCGGGACTGGGCTAGGGAACTGGAGATGCAGCTCGATGACCTTCGTCTGGTCAGGGAAAGTGAGGAGGTGATAAAGAGGAGCTATGGGCAAGTAGTCACACCAGGGCTTCGGGAGACAGATAGTGGGTAACAGTCAAGAGGGAGTCAGATACTACAGAGTCCCCCTGTGGCTGTCCTGTTTGAGTACTACTGGGGGGGGGGGAGACGGCCTACCTGGGGGAAGCAACAGTGGCCGACCCTCTGGCACAGAGTCCAGCACTGTGGAAGAGGATGGCAGCAGTGATAGGGGACTCTAAAGTTAGGGGGTCAGACAGGCAATTCTGTGGACGCAGGAAAGAAACGTGGATGGTAGTTTGCCTCCCAGGTGCCAGGGTCTGGGATGTTTCTGATCGCATCCATGACATCCTGAAGTGGGAAGGTGAGCAGCCAGAGGTCGTGGTACATATTGGTACCAACAACACGGGTAGGAAAAGGGAGGAGGTTCTGAAAACAGACGACAGGGAGTATAGGAATAGAGTGAGGTGGAGGATTAATGAGTGGCTGAGGGATTGGAACAGGGGGCAGGGATTCAGATTTCTGGATCATTAGGACCTCTTTTGGGGCAGGTGTGACCTGTACAAAAAGGACAGGTTGCACATGAATCTGAGGGGGACCAATATCCTGGTGGGGAGGTTTGCAAAAGCTACTGGGGAGTGTTTAAACTAGAATTGCTGGGGGTGGGAAGTGAACTGAAGAGATGGAGGAAACGGTGGTTGGCTCACAAATACAGAAAGCTTGGAGACAGTGTGAGAGGGAGGACAGGCAGGTGATAGAGAAGGGATACATTCAGACTGATGGTTTGAGATGACTCTAATGCAAGGAGTATCATGAACAAAGTGAATGAGCTCAAAGCATGGATCAATACTTGGAGCTATGATGCTGTGGCCATTACAGAGACTTGGATGGCTCAGGGGCAGGAATGGTTACTTAAGAGTGCAAAGCTTTAAATGTTTCAGAAAGGACAGGGAGGGAGGCAAGAGGTGGGGGCGTGGCACTGTTGATCAGCGATAGTATCATGGTTGCAGAAAAAGAGGAAGTCATGGAGGGATTGTCTACTGAGTCTCTGTGGGTGGACGTTAGAATCAGGAAGCGGTCAGTAACTCTACTGGGTGTTTTTTATAGACCACCCAATAGTAACAGGGATATCGAAGAGCAGATATGGAGACAGATTCTGGAAAGATGCAATAATAACAGGGTTGTCGTAGGGGGATATTTTAATTTCCCCAATATTGATTGGCATCTCCCTAGAGCAAGGGGTTTAGATGGCGTGGAGTTTGTTAGGTGTGTTCAGGAAGGTTTCTTGACACAATATGTAGATGAGTCTACAAGAGGAGAGGCTGTACTTGATCTGGTATTGGGAAATGAACCTGGTCAGGTGTCAGGTCTCTCAGTGGGACAGCATTTTGGAGATAGTGATCACAATTCTATCTCCTTTACCATAGCATTAGAGAGGGATAGGAACAGACAAGTTAGGAAAACGTTTAATTGGAGTAAGAGGAAAGATGAAGCTATCAGGCAGGAACTTGGAAGCATAAATTGGGAACAGATAGTCTCAGGGAAATGTTTGGCAGAAATGTGGCAAATGTTCAGGGGATATTTGTGTGGTGTTCTGCATAGATACGTTCCAATGAGACAGGGAAAGGATGGTAGGGCACAAGAGCCAAGGTATACAAAAGCTGTTGAAAATCTAGTCAATAAGAAAAGCTTAGAAAAGGTTCAAAAAAACTAGGTAGTGATAGAGATCTAGAAAATTATAAGGCTAGCAGGAAGGAGCTTAATCATTTGAAATTAGGAGAGCCAGAAGGGGCCATGAGAAGGCCTTGGCGAGCAGAATTAAGGAAAACCCCAAGGCATTCTACAAGTATGTGAAGAGCAAGAGGATAAGACATCAAAGAATAGGACCAATCGAGTGTAACAGTGGAAAAGTGTGTATGGAACCAGAGGAGATGGCAGAGGTACTTAATGAATATTTTTGCTTCAGTATTCACTACTGAAAAGGATCTTGGTGATTGTGGGGATGATTTACAGCAGACTGAAAAGCTTGAGCATGTAGATATTAAGAAAGAGGATGTGCTGGAGCATTTGAAAAGCATCAAGTTGGATAAGTCACTGGGACCAGACAAGATGTACCCCAAGCTACCATGGGAGGTAAGGGTGGAGATTGCTGAGCCTCTGGTGATGATCTTTGCATCATCAATGGGGATGGGAGAGGATTGGAGGATTGGAGGGTTGCAGATGTTGTTCCCTTATTCAAGTGTTACGAATGAGGAGCAAACCTGATGGGCAGAAGGGTACAGAATCACCAATGCCCGCCTCGTAATGCCCGCCAATCCCCCACCTTTTTGAGAATTGCAAGATCGCTATTATTTTGGGTCTGATACCCAGGAAATGAGAGAGATACACAGCATGTCAGTAATGAGAGAGAGACGCAGGATAACAGAAAAGGCAGTTGTTATTGACAACGCAGAATACACAAGGTGGAATGTCTCCTATTGACAAAGAGAAAGATTACTGCTATTGTCTCTTGAAGGAGGAATTGTGTATTGAGTACTGTACTATTCATTGAAACCCCTCAGGGGGCAGCCAGAGTGGGCTGGTTGAGGGATTGCATTATCCCAACCTGATTGACACCTGAGACCCCGTGAGTGGGGATAAAAGTAGGGTCTGGGGAACACCCCACAGACACACCAGGAGAGATGCTATGAGAACGGTGGGGGCTTGTGTGTGTGTCCACCCTTGCCTGGGTGACGTGTCCTCCACGGAACAGTCTAGCTAAAGGACGGATACGGATCAAGATCGTAACAAGTCGGCAAGTTTTTCTCTCTCTCTCTCTCTCCAACAATTGCAACACAGCGATCAACAACGACTGCAGTCTGTATGAACGGAACTGAACTTTAGATTTCCATCGGACAATTCATTATCCCCTAGACAACGATAGAGCTTATTTCTTAATGATTATTATTATACCCGCACTTTTAGGTTTAATATTGACGACGTATATTATCTGTATATTTGCATTGATATTATTTTTGTGTATTTTTACTAATAAATACTGTTAAAAATAGTATCATCAGACTTCAACGGCTACTCCTATCTTTGCTGGTAAGACACCCAGTTATGGGGTTCGTAACACAAGAAAGGGTGTAGAGATAGCCCAGGAAATTATAGATCAGTGAGTCTTACTTCAGTAGTTGGTAAGTTGATGGAGAAGATCCTGAGAGGCAGGAATTATGAACATTTGGAGAGGTATAATATGATTAGGAATAGTCAGCATGATTGAATTTTTTGAGGATATGACTAAACACATTGATGAAGGTAGAGAGTAGATGTAGTGTATATGGATTTCAGCAAGGCATTTGATAAGATACCCCATGCAAGGCTTATCGAAAGAGTAAGGAGAAATGGGATCCAAGGGGACACTGCTTTGTGGATCCAGAAGTGGCTTGCCCACAGAAGGCAGAGTGGCTGTAGACGGGTCATATTCTGCACGGAGGCCGGTGACTAGTGATGTGCCTCAGGGATCTGTTATGGGACCCCTTCTGTTCATGATTTTTATAAATGACCTGGATGAGGAAGTTGAAGAATGGGTTAGTAAATTTGCTGATGACAGAAGTTGGGGGTGCTGTGGACAGTGTAGAGGGCTGTCAGAGGTTACAGCGGGACATCGATAGGATGCAAAATTGGGCTGAGAAGTGGCAGATGGAGTTCAATCCAGATAAGTGTGAGGTGGTTCATTTTGGTAGGTCAAATATGATGGCAGAATATAACATTAATGGCAAGACTCTTGGCAGTGTGGAGGATCAGAGGGATCTTGGGGTCCAAGTTCATAGGACACTCAAAGCTGCTGCGTAGGTCGACTCTGTGGTTAAGAAAGCATATGGTGCATTGGCCTTCATCAATCATGGGACTGAGTTTAAGAGCCAAAAGGTAACGTTGCAGCTACATAGGACCCTGGTCAGACCCCACTTAGAGTATTGTGCTGAATTCTGGTCGCCTTACTACAGGAAGGATGTGGAAACTATAGAAAGGGTGCAGAGGAGATCTACAAGGATGTTGCCTGGATTGGGGAGCATGCCTTATGAGAATAGGTTGAGTGAACTTGGCCTTTTCTTCTTGGAGCGATGGAGGATGAGAGGTGACCTGACAGAGGTGTATAAGATGATGAGAGGCATTGATCGTGTGGATAGTCAGAGGCTTTTCCCCAGGGCTGAAATGGCTAACACGAGAGGGCACAGTGTTAAGGTGCTTAGAAGTAGGTACAGAGGAGATATCAGGGGTAAGTTGTTGTTTTTTTTTAAAAACGCAGAGAGTGGCGAGTGCGTGGAATGGGCTGCCAGTGACAGTGGTGGAGGTGGATACGATAGGGTCTTTTAAGAGACTCCCGGACAAGTACATGGAGCTTAGAAAAATAGAGGGCTATGGGTAACCTTAGGTAATTTCTAAGGTAAGGACATGTTTGGCATAGCATGTGGGCTGAAGGGCATGTATTGTGCTGTAAGTTTTCTATGTTTCTACTCGATGGGCCAAATGGCCTAATTCTAAGTGGACCTAAAGGTCTTTTTGAATGCTGTACTCTATGACATCAGAGATATGCTATTCAATCCATTGTGTCCATTCTAGCCCATTGTGGAGCAATTTAATCAATCCCATTCCTTTACTTTTACCCCGTGGCCCTGCAGAGACTATGTTCCATCAAGTGCCCACCAATCCTGTTTAAAACCCCTGATAGAATCTGTTTCCACCGTTCTGCAGGCAGGGTGTTGCAGACTATAACCTCTCCTGGCATGAAAATGCTTCTTCTCACATCTCCCCTGTACCTTTTTGCACCACAGCGAAGGACACAGGAATCTTCCGGAAGTCAGTTGCAACCTCAGTGAAGAATGTTACAAACTCGTGCCCTCAGTCACAACAGGAACAAGGTTAAAGCAGGAAAGTGGACAACAAAACCAACTCCAGATACAGTGTTGGTGTTCAGTGTGACTACGCCAATCGGCAAGCTGAGGAATATTTCCGGCACTATGTGCATTCAAAACTTTAGTAGAAAATTTGGGTTCTGAAACCAGTGGTACAATTTCTAAAGTTGTGTTCAGAACAAAAGTATATCCAAGAAAAGAAGAATGTGATAAAATTCTGGAAGCTATTTAGAAGCCTGCAGAATGGGTGCCCAATTGACAAAATGAATTTCAATACAGACAACTGTGGGCAGGTTTACGTTGATAAAAGCAGCATGTCCTGCTTTGAGAGGTGGAAGAGGCACAAAGGCAACTTTGGGTACAGATACACAAATTACTATAGAGCCAAAGAAGCAATACAAACTGACCATAAAAAAATTGCAACTTTACTTTTAGTTACAAAATGGATTAAGATGGATCGCAGCAGAATTGAGAATATATTGAGAGATTGTGGCTCCTAATCCTAGTAAAAACTCGATGTGGGTGAAGGGCCTTGGCCAGGACTGCTTATTCATTTCTATCGATGCTGCCTGACCTGTCGAGCTCCTCCAGCGTTTTATGTGGATTTCCAGCATCTTCAGAATCTCGCGTTTAAGATCTGAGTGAAGGGCCGGTGTTACAGATCCATAAAGCGTTTCATAGAAGGGATGTGGAAATAAATGTGTTTATTTACAGGGAATTCACAGAAAGAAATGCTGATAGAGAACAAAGTAGAATGTGGGAGAAATCTCCAGAGAAATATAAATAGCAATAAGAGCTCACTTGGGCTAACTGGCCTGTTTCAGTGTCTACGCTCTACCTAACCAACCTCTCAGTCCTTATTTCTGTGGTCCTATATTTTATAGCTGACTGACTTAAATCATCATTTCATCTAATTTCTACCCTCAAACTCTTCAAGGTTTCATACTACCATGGTTTTTTCTTTAAAAAACATTCGGGAACAGCTTCTTCCGCTCTGCCATCCAATTTCTAAATGGACAATGAACCCATGAACACTACCTCACTACTTGTTTGTTTTTGCACTACTTATTTTAACTATTTAATAGACATATATACTTACCGTAATTCAGTTTTTTTCTTTATTTACTTATCATGTATTGCATTGTACTGCTGCCGTAAATTTAACAAATTTCACAACATATGCCTGTGATATTAAACCTGACTCTGAGAGTAAGTATGACAGATGGCCTTCTGACAAGCTAACCTGTTCATGGATGTAGGCTAATCCATCAAGGATTTCCCGGAAGAGCCTCCAAAGGCGGCTGGTGTCTCCATACAGTCCACGGTCGATTGTGTCTCGTAGAGTGCTTTTCTCGCAGTACTCCATCTGAAACACATTGCAAGATTCAGTCACTGGGTATTCCAGGAGATTATTTCTTTACCTGAAATATATGCACAACTGCACCTCACTGGGTGTAGAGCAGATCAGCAGAATTACTCATCTTTAAAGCTAAATTGGTACATGATCTTTACTTCACACTGTGCACTGTGTTTACAAAAACCTGGTGTTTCCTCCTCCTTTATGGGAGATGTGGACAAACTGCTGTGGTCAAAGCCAACATAAAAGCCAAAGACAGGGCACATAATAGAACAAAAATTAGTGAGAAGTTGGAGGATTGGGAAGCTTTTAAAAAGCAATAGAAGGAAACTAAAAATAGTCATTAAGGAGGTCAAGATGGAATACAAAAGTAAGCTAACTAATAATATTAAAGAGGATACCAGAAGTTTCTTTAGATACATAAACGTGTACAAGAGAAGTGACAGTAGATACTGGACAACTGAAAACGGTAGTAATGGGGGGGGGGGAGAGAGAGAAGAACAAGGAAATGGCAGACGGACTGACTAAGTATTTTGCATCAATCTTCACTGTGGAAAACACTGACAGTATGGTGGAATTTCCAGGTGTCAGGGTCATGAGGTGGGTGAAGTTAACGTTACTAGAGAGAAGGTTTTTGGGGAACTGAAAGGTGTGAATAGATAAGGCACCTGGACCAGATGATGTACACCCATCTGAGGCAGCTGAAGAGATTGTGGAGGCATTAATAATGATCTGTCAGAATCAATTGATTCTAGAATGGTTCCAGAAGACTGGAAAATTGCAAATGCCTCCACTCCGCAAGAAGAGAGAGAGGCAGAAGAAAGGAAACTACAGGCCAGTGAGTCTGACCTCAGTGGTTGGGAGGAGGTTGAAGTCAACGATTAAGGATGAGGTCTCAGGGAGGCTCATGATAAAATAGGCTGTAATCAGCATGGCTTCCTCAAGGGAAAATCTTGCCTGACATTTTGACTCTTTCAAAGCTCCTCATCATCATCACAGTTCAGTCCCCTCAATCTCCTTGCATTCAAAAGGAAACAAAGCTGCCTATCCAATGCAACACCAGGCAGATCCCTTCTGAGGGAGGATTGTCAGCCTGAAGCCTTAACTCTGTTGCTCTCTCTACACATGTCTGTCAAGTACTTTGAGAACGTTTTTTGTTTTTACTCCTCAGAGCTACCGTTTTCCAGTCCTGGCTCAGAAAACTCTTCTGACTTTTCCAGTACAATCCTGTAGTTGCTGAACGGACTAGATGCAGTATGCATGTTGTGGGCCAACCTCCCTGTCTTAGCTGATACAGGAAATTACCCAGGTAGAGTACTGTGCAAACATCTCAGGCACACCTAGAGTGTCGAAAACCTTTGCACCGTACTGTATTTGTACATGGAGCAGACAGCAAGCTTGTAAACCTGGCAGGAGCAAATGATATTGGGAATGGCAAGGGTGGTGCGGGTGCAGACACGCCTAGTCCTGCGACACCAGACAAGGTCATTTGATTCAAAACAATTGGTTTATTGATCATTACAGAATGTCTCTCTGTTGCTTCCTGCTCCCTCACCTCTCCCTTTCCCAACCATGATTCCCTTCTCCTTGCCTCCTTCCCACTCTTAGTCCACGATAGAGAACCGTATCAGAGTCAGCTTTATCATTTATCATGAAATTTGCTGTTTTTTTTGTAGCAGCAGTACAGTGCAGAAGTCTTTGGCACCATGACTAATCAAGAATCTAGTAACCTCTGCCTTAAATATACCCAATGATTTGGCCCCACAGCTGGCTGCGGCAATGAATTCCACAGATTCAACATTCTCTAGTTAAAAAAAAATTCTCATCTCCGTTCTAAATGGATGCTTTTTATTCTAAGGCTGTCCCCTCTGGTCTTAAGACTTCCCCACAAGAGAAAACATCATCTCCAAATCCTCTCCAAACATCAATCGAGGCCTTTCAACATTCAATAGGTTTCAATGAGATCCACCCTCCCCCCATTCCTCTGAATTCCAGGCCCAGAGCCATCAAATGCTCCTCATACGATAAGGCTTTCAATCCAAGAATCATTTAGTGAACCCTCTCCAATGTCAGTACATCTTTTGTTAGATAAGGGGCCCAAACTGCTCACAATACTTCACATGAGGCCCCCACCAGTGACTTACAAAGCCTCAACATTACATCCTAAATTTTATATCCTAATCCTCTTGAAATGAATTCTAACATTGTATTTACCTTCTTCACCACAGATTCAACTTGCAAATTAATCTTTAGGGAATCCTGCATGAGGTCTCCCAAGACCTTTTGCTCCTCCTATTTTTGAATTTTCTCTCCAAAAATAGTCTGAGCTTTTATTTCTTCTACCAAAATGCATGACCATACATTTCCCAACACTGTATTCCATCTGCCACTTCTTTGGCCATTCTCCTAATCTGTCTCAGTCCTTCCGCAGCCTCTCTGCTTCATCAACACTACCTACCTTTATATCATCTGCAAACTTGGCCACAAAGCCATTGATTTTGTCATCCAAATCATTGACATATAATGTAAAAAGAAACAGTTCGAACAGAGACCCCTGTGGGACACCACTAGTCAATTAAAAGCCAATCATAAAAGGTTCCTTCCCTTTATTCTCACTCTTTGCCTCCTGCCAATCAGCCAATTCTCTATACATGCTAGTATATTCCCTGTAATACACTGGGCTCTTGTTAAGCAGTCTCATGTATGGCATCTTGTCAAAGGCCTTCTGAAAATCCAAGTACACAACATCAACCGTCTATCCTGCTTGGTATTTCTTCAAAGAATTCCAAGAGTTTTGTCAGGCAAGATTTTCCCTTAAGGAAACCATGCTGACTTTGGCCTATTTTATCATTTACCTCCAAGTAACCTGAAACTACATCCTTAGCAATCGACTCTAACATCTTGCCAACCACTGAAGTCCAACTGACTTGCCTATAATTGGATATACAATCCAAGGTCCCTCTCTAAATATTCTCCCATTTATTGTACATTCCCTTGCCTCACTGCACACCTCCTCACACATCTCCAGAAAAACCCACTTTTCCACCCAACTGGTCAGACCATCCATATCCTGCAGTCTACGGTTTTCCTCCTCACTAATTGGTAATTGGGTTGTTATGGTCAATGAAAAGTCTTTGTTTGTAGGCCACCTTTCTTGACAGAGTATTCCATACAGCTAGGTAGTACAAAATTAAAATCAAGGATAACAAAATGCAGAATTTTGTATTACAGTTACAAAGAAAGTGCAGTGTAGTTAGACAAATGAGGTGCAAAAGCTATGACGAGGTAGATTCAGAGATCAGGATGTCACCCATATCATACAGAGTATCTGGTATCTATGGCCAAAGTATTTAAGAAGCTCTTGGATAGACACAAGAATTAGATAAATTAGGTTTTTTTTAATTACTAGTTTAATTAGTTCAGCACAACAGCATGTTAGTGGGATAGGCATCTTTGATCATACTGGCCGCTTTCCCAAGGCAGCAAGTCAGTCGAGGGAAATTGGTTTTGTGATAAACTTAGTAGTGTTCAAAACCTCCTGCAATTCCTTTGAGCACTTGGGCAGAGAAGTTCCCGTACCAAGCTGGATACAACTTTAACTGTGTTGCCAATTTTTGAAATTTTCTGTTGTCAGCAATCTTACTGATCAAACTTCCTGCCTCAAATATGAACACATTTTACAAAAGGTGAAAGGCCAAGTATGACACATGTGGAAACTCATGCCTGTTTCCTGCCAATGAGCCAATTTTGGATCCAATTTGCCTCTCTCTCTTGATCCCACAAGGATTTTTTTTTAAACAGCCTTGCCAAAACCCTTTACTAAAGCCCACATGGAGGGTAATAAACACACAGCCAGCTTCTTATTACTTCCTCAAAAAAAATTCAAACAAGTTTGTCAGAAGCAACCTTTCCTTAAGTGGGTCCTGAAGCAGGGTGTCAACCCAAAACGTTACCCATTCCTCTGTCTCCTCAGATGCTGCCTGACCCACTCAGCATCTCCAACAGATCTATTTTTGCTCCAGATCACAGCATCTGCAGTCTCTTGTGTCTCTGTTTTCTTAAATCCAAAATGACAGCCCCATTAATATAAATTTCTTAATGAAGGTTTACATCATTCCTCAGAATTCATTCCAATAATATGTCCACTATCACCACTAAGCCTACTGGCCTGTAACTGCTCCCTTATCCCATCTTCCGTTTTTAAACAACAGCACCACATTGAATACACAAACTGAGCACAACTTCATTATGAAGTACACAAAACTATTTCTCCTTCCACAGGTGCTGCCTGACCCACTGATCATTTCCAGTATTTTCTGTTGTCAGCAAATCTGAATTAAGAAATAAATAGTAACAATCAGTGTTTATTTCAAATTTCTGACATCTGCACTTTTTTAAAAATTTTGTGTACTGGAGTACAATGCATTGGCATATTCAAATAGTACACAAAGTGGGGTGCCTGAATGAAGAATGCAAATTCTGGACAGAATTTGTTTTCTATTGGCTCTCCTCCATTATGTCATGTCTAAGCTTGGAGGAAATTAGAAGCCGGACATTTGATACATCCTTTAATTTTGAGCAAGTCTGGCGACCCTTTATTCAATATTTTCACATGATTTAATTTATTTTTATTTATTTATTTTTCTTTATTCACTTTGGGGAAAATCCTTACCCATGAAGGTTTGGAGATGACTGGAAGGATGTTTTTTCTCTCTTTTTAAAATTTTTTTTATCCTCAATTGGACTGCCCAATCTTTCTTTTTCTTCTTTTTTTTCCTTTCTCTTTTTTTTTGTTCTAGGTTAGTTAGTGTGGTTTCATTTTCTTTTATCAATATAATTTCCAATCTTTTTTTATGATTGCTATGAGGAGTTGTAGTTTTTTTAAATCATTGTATATGTAACAGCATAATATTTTACCTATTTGATTTTGACATTATATACTTCCTGTTTTTACTATTGCTGTTTATATATCTTTTATATTATGTTTGTTAAACTGCTCTTCTGATTTGTATATTCTTTATTTGAAAATCAATAAAAAGATTGAAAAATGAAATGAATTCTGGACAGAATCAAATCAGTTACCTGAATATATAAATAATGCACGGTCTGTGGCACCAGCACAGTCTCTGCTTTCTCCACTCTCTCACTGCCTGGATCCTTCCTGCTTGTAGTTTCTCTGCTCTGCAGGGTAATGAATCATCACAATATATCATCGCATTAGAAGCCACATAGTCCAATTCGTTAGCAAAACAGAACACACTCACGCTGTTGTTAGGACAAGAAGAAAAAGCATATACTCGCTGATAGACAAACATTTTGAAGTAATTTCTTAGTCAAGTCACCATTCATATCTCAACAAAGAAATACTATGTTTGAGTTAGTAAATAGTAATACCACGCTGTGGGTTACTTTGGATTTGTTCTTTACCATAAATTCTCAGATTTGGACTGTCAGCTTGGTAACTGCTTGTTCCTACTATATGTGGGTCCTCCAAGCCTCTGCTGCTCAGATGCAGGCCAGCCTTCCCTGGTTTCCGGGTGGCTTACTGGTAAACTTTGTGGATGTTTACTTGATCAGTTAAGCAGCTGAGATAACATACTTATTGTTGTGGGATTATTGCATCCAGTAGGAAACGGCAGAACAGAATGCACACAAAAACCAACAGGAGTACACACTCAGCGCTTCAAGCCCGCTCCACCATTCAATCAGATCATGACCCAAGTGTAACCTTGACTCCACATTCGTATCTTCCTCCTGGAGCTCTTCACCCCTTGTTAATTAATTCCATTTACCTCTACCTTAAAAACATTTAAAGATCCTGCTTTGAGAAAGAGAGCTCCAAATATGCATAATGCACTGAAAATAAACTTTCTTTCATCTCTACTTTATGCAGACACTTTAGTTCTAGATCAGGGGCTTCCAACCTTTCCATGTCCTGACCAATATCGTTAACCAGGTTGGGAGCCGCTGTTCTAGATTCTCCTACAGAAAGCCACTCCACACATCCAAGAACTCTCGAGAGCAAGATCTCCTTACTCTTCCACATAAGCATCCCCATCCTACTTTTCATCACATGATTAGCTGCCCATTCCAGAAATCTAATACACCTGCCGCCTGGAGAAAATAAACACTGAACAATCTGGGAAGCATCAATGCTATGGATTAAATCATGGGAGGTTCTGGCAACTTTCTACATCTGCCGGGTAATTTCTGTCCTTCCTTGGAGTCAATAGCAAGTACATGCCAGGTCTGCAGTGTGCTCCTTGTCCAGCCACTGGCTAACGCTGTGCTCTGCTGACCAGAACCCTCATACCTTCAGTTGTACTGTTCCTTACTTAAACTTGATTCTCTCCCAACCCAGATTGCTCCACTGTGATCTCTTGCAATTTCTTTTTCTTGTATCATGCCCCTTCACATACCCAATCCCCCTGCACTGTGCTTTCCACTCCCCTTCATTTCTTGCAAATACTTTCAATCATCAGGCCACATGTTGCTTCCAGTATTAGTAAGCTGTTTTCAGAAAACCCAGTGCACATGCAGCAGGGATCCTCAACAGACTGGAGGAATGACACAAATTCAGGAAATTATCCTGTCTGAATTCCAGTTGCTAGTCTCTGACACTACTGTGACATACAAGTTAACCTACGGGAAGTGTAAGACTACTGGAAAGAGCAAATGCAAATCAGATCAAATTCAGTACAGCAAAGCATTAAGTGGCTTTGAAACAAAGTAATATAAAGTGAACAAATCACAAACAAGGAAAAACCTGCAGATGCTGGAAATCTAAAGGAACACACTCAAAATGCTGGAGAAACTCAACAGGCCAGGCAGCATCTATGGGAAAAAAATACAGCTGATGTTCAAAGGGTCTCGGCCCAAAACTTCAACTGTACTTTTTCCCCCCATTGATGCTGCTTGGCCTGCTGAATTCCTCCACCATTTTATTAATGTAAAGTGAACGAATGAATGTTAAAGAGAGAGCGGGTGTGAAATGCTTCATTACACGTTAAGTAGATAAAGTGCAGACAGGATTTATAGTGGCATTTAATTATAAAAAGAAGCTTTAATAAATTATAAAATACCAATTAGCCCCAGCAACAGTAATGTGTCACACTTTAGAAAGGATAACAGAGCGTTGGAAGAGTGCGAATGAGATTCAGACTGGTATCCACACAGGAAGGTATCATACAGAGAGATTGGGACAACAGGTCCTCTTCTCTCAACACACACAAAATGCTGGAGGAACTCAGCAGGCCAAGCAGCAACTATGGAAAAGAGTACAGTCGACGTTTTGGGCCGAGACCCTTCATCCGGGCTGCTGGCCTGCTGAGCTCCTCCAGCATTTTGTGTGCGTTGCTTGGATTTCCAGCATCTGCAGATTCTCTCTCGTTTGTGATTAGTCCTGTTCTCTGCAGCTTAGAATCACTGGAGGAAATTTTTTACAAAAACATTAAAAATAACTGAGGTTTTGACAGATCAAGGCTGAGGAACCACTTCCAATGATAGAGCCATATGACAGATCTATGCCAATCTGCAAAAATAAAATCAAAATCTGAAGTGAGCTTCACCTTGCAAAGCAAGCTATTAACAGCCAAAAATGTGGTCAAAGATAGATTCAACAGTATCTTAAAAATGGAAATTAGAATATATACTTGAAAAGAAGCAATTTGTAGGACTACAAAGGAAACGCAAATGAAATAGACCAAACTGGATTGTTGTTTCAAATAAACTAAACTGGTCCAATGCACTGACTTTCTGTCATATGGCTGCAGAGTTGCTAACTGAAACAAACGGGATGTCCTGCATCCCAAAAGCCACTGGAATCTGATTATGTGGGCAACTGATCACACATCAATGCAGCTTTACAGACCCAGCATTTTGCACAACCACTAGGCAACATCCACCTCCCTATATCCACATACCAGTTCAGAAGAGAATGAGAAGAAGTCAATGGATCCAAAGTCCTGAAGAAGAGAGACACCATTATAACAGAGTGCCCAGTGGGCACGAAATGCAGAAATGCAATCCCAGATGTAAGAAATCTAGTTATACGAGCAACAGTGTCAGCCAAGCTCACTGTGTTCCAGCACTTTGCTCGACAGCAACTGGCCAGTGGCAGTCCCCCTACAGGCTGGGGCTACCTGTAATTAAGACAACTGGCAATGCATCTGGTATAGGCAGACCTATAAAGCCACAAAACAAGCCCATTTATGGTAGTAAAGACAAACCTTGCAGTGAATGAAACTCTTTGCCCGTTTAGCACTTCCTTCATCTATCCCTATCTTAGGCATCAAATATCACTCCTGAGGCCCTCCGTTGGTCAGGCAAGACCATGGATATTGCGTCCCATCTGTCTACATGATATGCAAGCAAGGGCAGTACGATATGGAGAGCAAGTTGTTGCCCGTATAGCAGGCTCCCCCTCTCCATGCATCTGATGAATCCAAAGGAACAGCAGAGACCAACAGTTTGGCATCAGCAACGTCACAGGAGAGGCCGGTCAACATTGAATTCAATGTAGGACTCCACCTCCAGACATTTCCCTCAGGGTTTACTCCCAAATCATTCCCCATGGGTGTGTATAGCTGCCAGGCAGTGGAGGTTTGAAATCAGTGTTCCTTCTCCTGGATGAGCTGGCAACCACGGCTGGGGAGACCCATCTACCCAAAGCATCTGGTTCTAAGGCATCAGTGATCCATTTTTACCCCTTCTGTCCGCTGGGCTTAGTAGCTAAGTCGCATTGTGAAGGCCGGGAGTTGGACTTTGTTGTCAGAGGTCATTTGAGCCATATACCATTTAACAGGTAGTGGGAGCTTATCCTCATTACCACCCCTGGCTAAAACAACCTCACGGAACCAAAATATCATTGGCATGCAATATTCAGGAGCGCTGCGTCCAAGTTCGAATGGCTTGTACACAAGTGTTTACAGGCTTACCTAGACAAGCCTGCACGTTTTGGTGGTATCTTAATGACTTGCTTCACCTCCAGTTCAGAGTGTACAAGATCCCACTAGATTCTTCAGCACAGGCCTGGACTTCACAAACTTGCTACCACATGGTCTTGATGTAGTGAGGTCAATGGCAAGAAGGTCCAAGAGAATGGAGGCCAGCTCTACTACACGGTGCGCTGCTGATCCATCATCCACACAGAGGCCCACGGAGAGTGATCTCCAACAAAAGCCTGGTGAAGCCTAGTTGACTAGGTTGGCCAATTAAGATCAGCTAGTTCAGTAAAGATTGGCAATCAAGCACAGCCCACATGACTTGTGCTAAACCCTGGATTTATTTCAAACAATCCATTAAAAAGGTCAGATATTCAAAAGATGTTATCTGCTATATAGCCTCATTAGTTCTTTCTTTAGAGAGGAGATTAAATCATTAGAAGTCACCAAGGATGTCTAGTTTTAAAACCACCAACAACAATACCAGGAGTACTCACGTAGAAGATACCAAGCCCTACTGCGTAAAGAGGGGTGACTAGCAGTAGATATCTATCACACCAGAAAAATCAGGTTGTACAGAGTTGAGAGATGAGATCCTAAGGTTTATTCAATATGGACTGTTCCTTTAAAAAGAGAGAGTGGGTGTACTGATTGAGAGAGAGCATCAAACAGCTCGTGAGTTGCAATGTTTATGGAAGGGTGGAGCTATATAATGGGCAGCTGGCATTCAGCATGTTTGGGATATATACCAGGTCAGCTGGCTTTTCAGACAGACACACAGAAGAAATAGACACTGGATGAGCTTTGAGTGCCCATGAAAGGGTGGGTTTTGCTCGCAGTGTGGAAAAGGGGTGACTAGTGGAAGGCGTGTTTAACCCTTGCCTGGGTTGATAGCTTTACTGTGTGAAGACGGTACCCTTTTGTGTGGTCACAGTCGGTGACTTTAACAGGACTTCGGAGGACAACATGGGATGATCGACGGCATCGGCTTACTTGGAAAACAAATCACCTCTCTCTCTCTCTCCTCAATTCTACTCAAGTCAATATCACAAACTGAACTGACTTTGTTCCTATACCATCGTAAGACTGTATCATTTACCACCTGAGCTTGAAGAAGTTTGGGGTTTTATATTTACACAGTTATGTATGCATAAACTCTGCTAACCTGTTTGATTTATCTGGTTTTATATTATTAGGTAGATACTAATAAATAGTGTTTTGTTTATAGCAAAACCAGACTCTGGGTGTGTTCCATTTCTGCTGGTTCTTTTAACCTGTTACAGGGTACGTAACAGTTGATTGTATTATTTTGGTTTCCTCATGCCCATCAGGCTCAGGAACACTGAGGAATGGGATTTGTTGTTGTTGTTACCCAGTCACAGGCCAGCAAATACATTACTCCAGGGCAGCAGATCCACATATAACTGTGTAGAGTCGTGTCTGCTATCCATTACCTTCTGACTTAAACATGCTACTGAACAAAGCTGATTAGAAACACAACATTCACGGATAAAATTTTGGTTCCTCACCATGGAGATGTTGTTGCTGTTTTCATCACCATTCTCAAAAATAATGTCACTGTCTGAATCAACGTCAGCTTGTCTGTAAAAACAAAGAGCGCATTTAATATGAAACTTCAGGCACACTAGGCAAGAGGACAAAATGAGATGCTAATCAAGGCCCAAGCACACCCCAAGAGAGGCCTGATGAACCTGATGAAATTCTTCGAGCAGATTACACATAGGATAGATAAAGGGGATGCAGTAGATGTTGTATATTTGGACTTGCAGAAGGCCTTTGACAGGTGCCACACATAAGGCTGTTTACCAAGTTACAGGAAAGTTACTGGCATGATCAAAGCATTGCTGACCGGCAGGAGGAAGTGAATGGGAATAAAAGGATCATTTTCTGGTTGACTGCCAGTGACTAGTGGTGTTCCACAAGGGTCAGTGTTGGGACCACTTCTTTTTATATTATATATCAATGATAGAATAAATGGCTGTTGCCAAGTTTGCAGATGATACAAAGATTGGTGGAGGGACAGGTAGTGTTGAGGAGACAGGTAGGCTGCAGAAGGACTTAGACAGATTAGAATGAGCGAGAGTTGCAAATGAAATACAATGTTGGAAAATTCATAGTCATGCACTTTGGTAGTAGAAATAAACGTGCAGACTATTTTCTAAACGGGGAGAAAATCCAGAAATCTGAGATGCAAAGTGACTTTGGAGTCCTTGTGCAGAACAACTTAAAGGTAAGGTCGGTGGTGAAGAAGGCAAATACAATGTTAGTATTCATTTCATGTGGCCTAGAATACAAGAGCAGGGATGTGATACTGAGGCTTTATAAGGTACTAGAGGAGTGTCACCTTGAGTATTATGAACAGTTTTGGGCTCCTCATATAAGAAAAGATATGCTGGCATTGGAGAGGCTTCAGAGGAGGTTCACAGGATAATTCTGGAAATGAAAGGGTTATCATACGAGGGACGTTTGATGGCTCTGGGTCTGGAATTCAGAAGGATGGGGAGGGGTATCTCATTGAAACCTTTCGAATGTTAAAAGGCCTAGATGGAGTAGATGTGGAAAGGATGCTTCCCATGGTGAGGGAGTCTAGGACAAGAGGGAACTGCCTCAGGATAGAGGGGCCTCCATTTAAAACAGAGATGCAGAGAAATGTCTTTTGCCAGATGCTGGTGAATTTGTGGACTTTGTTACCACAGGCAGCTATGGAGGCAAGGTCATTGGGTGTATTTAAGGCAAAGCTTGATAGGTTCTTGATTGGACATGCAATCAAAGGTTATGGGGAGAAAGCTGGGGAGTGGGGCTAAGGAGAGGAAAAAAGGATCAGCCATGATTGATGACAGAGCAGACTCAATGGGCCAAATGGCCTAATTCTGTGGCTATGTCTTATAGTCAATGGTCTTATGGACTTCAAGCACAAATGTTGCTGGAATCACTGTGTTATATTAAGCCTTTCTTTTCCTTTTTCCGTCATTTTGTGAAGGTCTTAATTGCCAACATTTAAAGACAGCAAGCCTACAATGGAAGGGTGAAAACGTGAAATTCCACCACACTCAGCAGGTGGTAAAGGAAAGATGGCACACAACAGTCTCTGTCCAATGACTCGTTGAAAATTCACATAGGCAGTTCACTAGAGGATCAGACTTGGTCGTGTGTAGCTGAACATTACATGGTAAATAGAGATTCAGTTTGGTCTTCATTGGAATTAGGATTATAGGGCAAAGACCACATTTCAAAGGCTGAACTGCCCACTATAAAGGAAACGCTCAGTAAAGGATCCTCCTCCTTCTGAGAAGGTGCATCACATTGCATCTTCACATGGGCAATTTGCAATATAAATGAGTGGCACCAAGGAGCAAAAATAACACAAGATGAGATTAATACATTTCTGTCCACATATCATTTTGAATTTCATTAGTTGGAATTATACTTACAAGTTATTATTGAGATAGGCCCTTCTGGCCCTTTGTGCCGCATCACCAATAACCCACCAATTTAACCCTCACACTGACCAATTAGCCTACTAACCCTGGATTATGGGAGGAAACCAGAGCACCCTGAGGAAACACACATGTTCATGAGGACAAAGCACAAACTCCTTACGGATGACTTCAGAATTCAACTGCGGACTCTGACACCCCAAGCTGTGATAGTGTCACGCTAATCACTACGTTACCATAGCAGTAGTGGAGCAGTTAGCGTGGTCTTTTTGAACGTTAGAAGCTTTTCTTCAAATAGCAAGAGGATAAATCATGAATAGTTAACTCATTCACAAATTAACTCAGATAAAATTTAGAAAAGATAACCTATCAAATCAGTTTGTCATTGAGCAGGTTAAGATACAATTTCTCTACAATCTGTGAAGTACAAATAAATATACCAAATTGTGAAGTTATACATTGACTGAGCTAACATTGAACACTGGTTTGATTGCAAATCTTAGTCATAGAAAGGGAAAGGTATTGCCAAATTGCAATGTCTGTTGATGTCATGGCTCAAATTTAATTTTTTTTAGGTTCATTGTGATGGTTTGGGGACAGTGTGGGGAGTTAGGGACTGGGTTGGGTTCAGGGGCCGGTGACGGGGAGCAAGAGATCGGGGTAGTAAATGAAGACTCTGAGCAGGGGTTTGAGACCAGACTGAAATGCTCCACTGTCAAATGTCAGCAATCCCGGAAGCTGTGTCGGCAGGCAGATGACACAAAGGTTGGTGGTGGTGTGGTTAGTGTAGAAGGCTGGTGTAGATTATAACAAGACATTGACAGGATACAGAGCTGGGCTGAGAAGAGGCAGATGGAATTTAATCCAGAAAAGTGTGAAGTATTCACTACGGAAGGTTGAATTTGAAGGCAGAATACAGGGTTAATGGCTGGATTCTTGATAGTGTAGAGGAATAGAGGGATCTTGGGGTTTCCCAAGATATGAAAGAAGTGGAAGCTTTGGAGTGTGTGCGCAGAGATTTACCAAGATGCTGCCTAAACTAGGGAGCATGTCTTACAAGAGATTGAGTGAGCTAGAGCTCTTCTCTTTGGAGAGAAGGAGGAGCACTGACTTGATAGAGGTGTACAAGATGATAAGAGGGATAAATTCAGTGGACAGCCTGGGACTTTATCCCAGAGTGGAAAAGGCTGATACAAGGAGGCATAATTTTAAGGTGATTGGAGGAAAGTACAGGGAAAATGATAGAAATAAGTTTTGCTTTCTTTTTTTTTTTAAACACAGTGATGGAACACTCTGCCGGGGGTGGTAAGGGAGAAAGACACATTAGGGACATTTAAGAGATTCTTAGAAAGGCATATGGATGACAGAAAAATAGAGGGCTATGTGGGAGGGAAAGGTTAGATTGATCTTACAGTAGGTTAAAAGGTCGTCACAACATCATGGGCCAAAGGATTGGTATTTTGCAGCACACTTTTCTGACATGTGAGGAAAGCAGATCAACTGGGCAAAAGCACATGCAGTCACAGGAAGAGCATGCAAACTCCACAGAGGCAGCCCCAGAGATCAGGACTGAACATAGACTGCTGGAGCTGCAAGGCAAAGGCTTTATCAACTGCATCACCCCTTCCCCACCTGTCTTGTAATACAGCCATCAACCTTGATTGAGCATTAAGTGCTCCTCTCTCCACAAATGCTGCCCAACCCAAGTAGCTCCAGTATTTTCTGTTTTTATTTCCTGCATCTTCAGGTTGCTTGGCTTTTCAACTTTAGAACTAGGATAATGCAAAGGTCGTGAAGCCTCGGGGTAATAATGGAGAGGGCCCACTTGGGCAGGGATTGGGATTTATATAAACAGCCTGAACTCAACACGAGGCAGGTTCTTGCAATCGATCACTCTCAGATTGCCTTTCAGCAGGTAAATGGTTCTGATTTCACCCTGCACAATCAGAATCCACAGTTGCTGTCAGCGCTCACTGCATGACCAAGGTGGAAAACTGAGATGTAATTCTCAAATTTAAATTTCAATTAATTTTGAAAGATGATTTCAAGATTCTGAATTTTGCAGAAAGTGTATGGCAAATAAGCCAGCATCCTCTGAAATCACAATCTGCTGGAAAATGATTCCTCCCGTAAAACATTGTCTCCTGGCCACCAATATTCTTAAAACTGACAGGTTATGTCCTGGTTTATCACTACAATTGGAGGGGAGAGCCCAGCAACCCACCAACTTGCTCGTCTACTAGCTCATTTGAATTTTAAAGCTCTTCTCATTTTCAAACTCCTCATGTAGCTTTATTCCTATTCACTTGGTCTATAACCTTGCCAACTTCTGTTTTCCTCCAATTCTGCCTCTTGTACAACTTCAATTTTAACTACCCTTCTTGATATTGGCTAATTTGAGCCCCAAGCTCTGAAATTTTCTTCATTTAAGCCTCATCAATTCCCTCCCTTTAAGATGCCTCATAAAACCTACTTCCTCATCTCAGCTTCTGCCAGCTTACTCCAGCATCTCCAGACCTGGCTCAATGCCAAACATCAACTGACTTCAGTTTTCCTGTGAATAGTGTGGTTACATTTTACTAGATCATGGCCAGTGTCTAAATGTCAGGTTTTCTTGTGGGATGGAATGAGCAAGTAACTGCGAACTAAAAAGAAAATCAGTAGGATTGAGTAATACAAATTTCCCTCAAAAAAATTAACCCTAGTCCATTACCCTTAACTGATTTTCTTCACTCTGACTGGCAACAGGATTAAACAGTTTCAGCTTAATAGCTCATAACCAAGAATCATTCAAGTTAGCTTGAGTAATTAATAAGAGATCTGCAGACCTCCAAAAGACAAAAAAGAGAAATCAAATTCTGAAGTAGAAGATGGGTCCCCACCACCTCCTGCATTGCAATGCACTTCCAAATGGTGTAGCAGACTGGTAGAAACACACCAATTAACAACCGCAATCTGTATCATACTCACAAAAAGGATGCACAAAACACATCGTCTTCATCATCATCCTCATCACTTGACTCCCTGTCCCCACATTTGGCACTTGATGATCTTTCACATGATGTGCTCCACTCCACTGAACTGGTTGTAACTGGAGGCGGGGCATTTTTGTCAACATCATCCGACACGATCCACTTGTTCTGCTGTCCTGACTCGGGTGTTTGTTGGGAACATTCCGAGCTCGAGTCCAGGGGAGGCTGTATTTCATGCCTCTCGATCCAGGCGTTGTAGTACCTCACAATGTTTTCATGACTTAGACGTGACAGCAGTGTCACCTCACCCTTTATCCTGCGGAACTGCTTACTGTTGGGATTCACCAGGATGCGTTTAACAGCATAGTAACAGCCGTCCAGTTTATTCTTCACCTAAATGAAATATAACACAGCATTCAAGTAACAGGTAAGGCAACAGGACCGTATCGAGTTGGAGTCGCCAATTTGTTCTCCTTTGTTTACTCAAAGTTATCAACCTTACAAGGGTCCAGGAAAAGACTCAATTCACCCAAGGTCTTTGAAATGAGGGCCTGAGCAGAAGTATCACAACCACTTTGGTCACAGATCAAACAGCACCCACAAAGCTTAAACGATAAAGGCACATTTCCCAGTACTTGCCCAGCCACATCCAGTCGCACAGCAGTCCAACTCATCCCTTGAACAAATGATATTTACTCATTAGAAACCTGGAGTAGTAGTCAAACAGAGGGGAGGTGTGGGTTATAAAATCTCCAGATTTGTTATTTAGATTTTGGTAAATAGTGAGGATAGCCAGTATCCTGTCAGGGGAGATCAGCGAGTAAAATGAGCACACGAGTGGCATGAGTTTTTTTATTTAGAGATACAGCGTGGTAACAGACCCATGCCCCCCAATAACAGCCAACTGACCAATTAACCTGCTAACCCGTGCGTGCATGGAAACCACAGCTCCCAGAGTAAACACACACGGTATTGGGCAGAATGTACAAACTCTTTACAGACAGCTGCGGGAATTGAACCCAGGTCGCTGGCACTGCAAAGTGATGTGCTAACTGCTACATTGCCATGCCAAACAGATTAAAACAGCGAAACGTGAAGCAATACATTCTGATAGTAGTGCATGAATCACACAAAGGTAGCAGGCAGCTCCAACAAGTAATTAAGACGGCAAGCAGTATTTCAACCCTTATTGCAGTTTAAAAATAGGGAGTTTTTGTCACAGTTGCACCAGTGTTGATGAGGCCACACCTGAAATACTGTGCAGAGTTTTGGTTCTATTTTAAAAGAGAACATAATAGCGTTAGAGGCAATCCCTAGGAGATTTCCACCCCATTCCTAATATGGGGGGGGGTGTCTTATCAAGAGAAGCAAGAAAATGTGCATCTGCATTCATTGGAATTTTAAAATAAGTCATCTGATTGAAACATACAAGACCAGGCTTGACCAGGTAGATACTGCCATGCTTTCAACAGTGGTGAGTAAAGAACAATGGGATATGCTTGTTGTACATAAAATCATTAAAAACTCTCAGAGGGCAGTGAATCTCTCCCTGAGCCCAGACCATTAGATATAATTAAGGTGGAGTTAGATAAATATTTGAAAGATGAAGGGATTGATGGTTATTGGGAACAGGCACAGAAGAGGAGCCCACCTGTGATTGTAGTGAAGGGTGGAACAGGCTTGAAGAGTGTACTCAAACTCCTATGCTCTTGTGTTCAAAAGAATAAGGAGCAAACATGCAGACAAAACAGCGAGTTCTGAGATTGTGCAGGAACAGAGGGAGTGGTGCATATGTATATAGCGACAGTGTGTGTTGAATCTGGTCAGTAAACCATATGGGATTCTGGTATTTTGAAGATAAGAGGTTTGTACACAAAAATGGTACAAAATGCAGGAAAGCTCCATTGTTAGTAGTAGAAGTAGAAACATTTCATACTTTTAACAACAGCTCTCAAGTATAAAATGTAGGAAAGCTCTATTGGGTGCTGTAGTAGTCTAGTGGTTAGTACAATGCTATTACTGCTTGGGACGTTTCAGAGTTTGGAATTCAATTCAGGAGCCATGCTAAGCAATCTCTGAACATCTTCCTCAAGGAATGCGTGGGTTTTCCCTGGGTACTCACAGTCCAAAGGGTAGGTTAACTGGTCACTGCAAATGATGAGGTTAGGGTCAATCAGGGTTTTGGGGTTGCTTGGAAGGCCAGACGGCTGACTCCGCACTGTATCGCTAAATAAATAAATCAGCTGATCAGGTCTGCCATCTCATCCAATTCTGATCACGCAATTTAGGAAAGATATCAGAATAATGAGAGAAGGTGCAGGAGAATTACTAGAACTGTTTTACAGAAGAGGAATTTTACTATCAGGTTAGATCTTTGGTGGAAAGAACACCAAGAAGCTTTTACAGAGATACAGAAGTTCATAGAGGGTTTAGCTCTATGTTGAGAGAAGCATTCTCTTTAGAACAGGTTTAATATAATGATCAAAAAGGTACAAAGGAAGGGAGGAATTTTGTTATAAAACACAGAATTCCCTGTCTGTAGGGGTGATGGAAACAGAATCAATCAGTACCTCTGTATTTTCATTAGCTGAGGGTGGGTTATCAGCACAGTAGCCATAGTTACTGCTATCCCTTTATTTAAGTTCAGTAGGGGTAAACAAGGGTACTACAGGCTGATGAGCCTAATGTACAGTCAGCAGCATGTTCCATGTTGTGTGACATGGCGATCATGGTCCTTCACCATGATTGTTCTTGGCGTATTTTTCTTCAGAAATGGTTTGCCGTTGCTTTCTTCTGGGCAGTGTCTTTACAAGACAGACGACCCCAGCCATTATCAATACTCTTCAGTGATTATCTGCCTGGCATCAGTGGTTGTACAACCAGGACTATGCACCAGCTGCTCATACAAACATCCACCACCTGCTCCCATGGTTTCACCTGACTCTGATCGGGGGGGGGGGGGGGGGGGGGGGGGGGAGGCCAAATAGGTGCCACTCCTTGCCCAAGGCTGACCTGCAGGCTACTGGAGGGAAGGAGCACCTCACACCTGCTTTGGTAGAGATGCATCTCCACCCTGCCACCCTAAACACAGCCCGTTGTTAAATGACTGAATCGGATACGACACTCTTGTTCTTGATCAGGTTTAATGGTCAAAGCAGACTAACACCCGAATTCAGAGCCACTGCCACTGAGCTGGTACCTTCTGTTGCAACATTAAACTGACACCTTGTCAGTTCCCAAGTCATTTTATCAATTCCAAGGCACAGCCTCCTCTCTGTGCTCAGAACTATCCTGCAAACAATATTACCAAAATAAATACCAGTTTGCTGACCTCCTCAATATCCACCTGACTCTTGTAACACAGGCGATGAGATTTCCTGGTGCTGGCTGATGGAGAAACAGCGATCTCCTGTTGCTCCAATTCTAGTTTTCTTACTATTTCCAACCTGTCTTGAAACTTTCATTTTTAAGTGTGGTATTTTTTCATTATGGCCACATTAAGGGGTGGCACTAAAGAGGATGATCCCCCTGCTTCTCTGGATTCTATTTGCTGCAAAGTCATACACGAGAACCCTGAGAAGTTTCAACAATTCAGCTCTGAATTTAAACAAATAGATGGTAAATTGGATTCTATTCAGCCAACTCTTAATGAACACAATAAACGTATAAAAAATAATGAAGCGATTTTGTCGTCTCTGGAAAAGGAAGTGGATGAACTACAAAAGCTTTGTGAAAAGCAATCGTAGTCCAACAAAAAGACAGCAGATTATCAACGAGGAAAACTGAAGTAGAAGGAACAACCTAGGGGTTCTGGGTCTCAAAGAATTAATTGAAGGTAATCACCCTATGGAATTCTTTGCAAACTTTCTGCAAGAATTATTTCTGGAAATTTTGGCGTCTGCCTATGATTGATCGAGTTCACAGGTCTCCCATGTTTAGACCTCCTAACAGAGATAGACCAAGATCAGTAATCATTTGTTTTCACGAATTTAAAACAAAGGAAATCTTAATACATGAATCTTGTCGAAGAGGCATGATTGACTATCATGGTTGCAAGATTAGAATTGTTCCAAGAATACTCGCCTGAGGCTATGCAGGAACATGCTAAGTTCAAAGAAGTTATGTCTGAGTTTTTTAACAAGGGTTTCAAGCCTTCCCTTCGCTACCCAGCTCATCTCAGAATCACACTTAAAAATGGTTCTTTCGAATGTTTTCGTCCGACTGCTGAAGGACAAAGGTTTTTAAAATCCGAAGGCTAGCTGTTTAGTTTGTCCTTACATGAAGACACAAGATTAAATGAGAAACTTTTAATTCCCAAATCCAGTCAAAGGGGCATGGAATAGTAAGATTCTCAAAGACTATTCGCTTGAGGTTAAGCAGGAATGTGCTAAGTTTAAACAAGCTTTGTTTGGATTTTTTTAACAAGGGTTTTAACCCGTCCCTTGGCTACCCAGTTTGACTGAGAATCTCATTAAAGATGGATACTTCAAATAGTTTTGTTTGAATGCTGAATGCTGAAGATTTTTTAAATTTGAAAGCTAACTACTTAGCCTGTTTTTTTTTCATGAAGATATAAAATTAAATCTTTAATGTCTTTCTGTATGAATAACTGTATCTTTTACTTTTGGTAAACCTTTGTAACCGATTTCCTTTCGTATTTTTTAATACTGTACAGGTGTCCCCTGTTTTTTGAACACTCGCTTTATGACAGCGAGCTGTTACCTGTTTTCGCTAACAGAAGGTGTTTTCACTGTTACGAAAAAAAGGCAGCGCGCGCCGAGCAGCCAAGCTCCTCCCCCCAAACTGCATTCTAGCCGGCATTGCTTAAACACGTGCCTGTGAGCATCTGTGCTTTATGTCCATTTATTTTGTGCATCCGTTAGCAAGATGTGTTCTAAGGTATCGGAAAAGCCTAAAAGAGCTCGTAAGGGTGTTACACTAAGCATAAAATTAGACGTAATAAAGCGTTTCGATTGTGGTGAATGAAGTAAGGACATAGTGAGTTTGGCTAAGGGTTTGTGGAAGTTGATGAAGATGATGTTGAAGAGGTTTTGGCATCCCATGACCAAGAACTGACAGATGAAGAGCTGATGCAATTGCAAGAGGAAAAGACAACATTCAAAACCGAACGAAGTAGCGAACGGCCCGGAAGTGAAGTCGTCCAGGAACTGAATGTGAAGCAACTGCTTGAGATTTTCGCTGCGATTAACAACTCTGCAATGATTGCAGAAAAGTATGACTTTAATTTTGACATTGAGGCAGGCAGACATAGAAGGTGGTGACCTGCCTGCCCTGATGGATACAGATGACGAGATGACACCCTAGTCTCCCACCATCCCAGCCTAACACACCATCATCAGTGTGTTCGCTGTCTTCCTGATTCCCGTAAGTGGAACTACACTCTACATATATTATTTCTACTTTATATAGGCTGTGTATTTTTATGTGTTATTTGGTACGATTTGGCAGCTTCTTAGCTTAAAGGTCACTGGAGAGAGTGCTTCTGCCGAGAGCGCTTGTGTGAGACTTTCGCCACAGTGGACAGTGTTGCAATGATTGCAGAAAAGTATTCCTACTTTATGCAGGCTGTGTATTTATCAGATCATTCCTGCTTTTACTATACGTTAGGTTTTATGTGTTATTTGGCATGATTTGGTGGGTATATTTTTTGGGTCTGGGAATGCTCACAAATTTTTCCAATATAAATAAACGGTAATTGCTTCTTCGCTTTACGACATTTCAGCTTACGAACTGTTTCATAGGAACACTCTACCTTCGAATAGCGGGGGAAACCTGTATTTTTGATATACAAGAATTGAATTTCTTGTTTGGATATTGTTTAGTCTAGGTTGGAATATAACTAACCTTGAAACTAATTGGAGCGATCACCAGGTTTCTTTGGGGGAGGGGGTTGTCCGTAGTTGTAGATGCCAGCTTTCTATTGGTCGGTTTTCTTTCTTTGGGAGGTGGGTGGGGGTATGGTTTTTTTTCCTCAGAAGCTGTTTTCGAAATTTTTTTAGCCAACTTGTTGTTTGGTTACCATTTCTCAAGGTTTATGGATTGGTTTTAACTTATATTTTAACCCTTCCTTTAAATAATATTAAAAATGGAACAAATTATTAATCTATTCAGTTTTAACATGAAAGGGTTAAATCACCCTGTTAAACGTAATAAGATTTTTGCTTATATTAGGAAATTTAAGGTCCCTATTAGTGTTTTTTTTTACAAGAAACTCACATACACAAATGTGATAATCGACATTTTTTTAGCCATTGGAATGGACTTTGTTTTCATTCGTCTTTTCAGACCAAATCCAGAGGAGTTTCAATTCCCATAGATAATACACTTTCCTTTGTCCAACATAAAATAATGTCTGATGTTAATGGACATTTTGTTATAGCTTCAGGAAAACTAGATAATAACTTAATAGTATTTGTTAATGTGTATGCCCTAAATGTAGATGAACCAAGATTCTTTGAGCATTTTTTTTCCGTTTTTACCAGATCCGAGTCTTTTTTCTTTGGTGATGGGAGGAGATTTTAACTGCTGGCTAGACCCAATTTTAGACCGATCATCTTCTAAACCAGCGTCTCTTAATAAATCAGCTTTGTTTATTCAATCTTTTTTATTGGAATATGGTATTGTTGGTGTTGGCGTTTCTTACATCCTTTAGATAGGGAGTACTTGTTTTTTTCCCCATGTTTATCATACGTATTCCAGGATTGATTATTTTTTTATTGATAGTCAAATGATTTCATCAGTTCGTCCCTGTGAATATAAAGAAATTGCTGTTTCAGATCATGCTCCTGTATTTCTATCTTTAAATCTCCCTGGTCTTCCTCAAACAAACAGATTTTGGCATTTTAATACAACTTTGTTATCTGACAAGGAATTTTAAAAATTTCTAGACAGGCATATTATTTTGTTTTTTGAAGAGAATAAAAAGGAAGAGACTTCTAATCTTATTGTATGGGATACTTTCAAGGCCTATATTAAAGGACAAATTACTGCCAGTGTTAAGAATAAAGCCAATAAATAAAGAATTGAATTAGCCAATTAATTGAAACAATTACATCAAAAATATGCTACAGCTCCAAATCCTCTTTTTATATAAAAGATGTTTTTAAGTTAAAACTAAATATGATATTCTGTTAACATATCCAATTGAAACTCAACTTTAAAGATAAAACTCAATTTTACATTCACGGAGATAAATCAGGCAAAGTATTGGCCAACCAATTAAAAACTTCTGTAGTTAAATGACAAATTAAAGACATTTGCAAAACTAATGATGATAGGACAACTGATCACTCTGAAATAAATGATACCTTTAGAGAATTCTATTCTAAACTTTATAGTTCTGATTCCCCTAAAGATAATACTGTAACGAAAAATTTTCTAGATCAATTAAATATCCCTGCACTTTCTGCAGGTAATTGTAAACAGATGGATCGACCCACTTCTTATGAGGAAATTGCCGAGGCTATACCTTCAGTACACTCGGGGAAGGCTCCGGGTCCAGATGGATTTTCTGGAGAATTTTATGAAGCTTTTTCTTCATTAATTACACCACACTTACACTTAGTCTTTTTGGGTAGCTTGTCTCAATCTTTCTATGAAGCCTCTATTTCGCTTATCCTAAAGAAGAACAAGGACCCAACTGAATGCTCTTCATATAGCCCAATTTCATTACTCAATGTTGATACTAAAATCCTTTCTAAAGCTCTGGCTCGTAGAATTGAAAATATTCTACCTTCCATTGTTTCTGATAATCAGACTGAATTTATTAAAAACCGATATTCCCATTTTAATATACACCGTGTATTAAATGTTATTTACTCTCCCTCCCAGGAGATATCTGAATGTATGATATCCTTAGATGCTGAGAAGGCCTTCGATCGGGTTGAATGGAAGTATTTATTTAAAACCTTAGAAAAAATTAATTTTGGACCAGATTTTATTCAATGGATTAAATTACTTTATTTATCTCCTTCTGCTCGGGTTCTTACTAATTTTCAAAATTCCAAACCATTTAAACTTCATTGTGGAACTAGACAAGGCTGTCCGTTGAGCCCTCTGCTCTTTGCTCTAGTTTTAGAACCCTTGTGATTGCTTTTCGAGAATCTAATGATATCAGTGGTATTTTAAGGAGAGGTATTGCTCACAAAATTTCGCTTTACGCTGATGATATATTGCTGTTTATCTCTAATGTTGAGACCTCGTTACCTTGCATACTTTCTTTACTCTCCCGTTTTAGCCAGTTTTCAGGATATAAATTAAACCTACATAAGAGTGAATTATTTCCTTTCAATTAATACTAATCTCCCTTTTAAAGTTGTAAGGAATCAATTTACTTATTTGGGTGTAACAGTCAGTAAGAATTACAAACACCTGTTTAAAGAAAACTTTCATACTTTATTGAATCATGTGAAAAGGATATCATTAAATTGGTCACCTCTTTCAATACCGTTGATTGGACAAATTAATTCTATTAAAATGAATATTCTACCTATATTTATACATCTTTTTCAGGTTTTACACATTTTTATTCCTAAATCCTTTTCTGACTTTCTTGATTCTATTTTATTCTCTTATATATGGAAAAATAAATGTCCTCGGTTAAATAAAGTTCATCTTCAAAAATCTAAAAAGTCTGGAGGTTTAGCCTTAAAGTTTTATTACTGGGCAGTTAATATACAATATCTTACGTTCTGGCTATATTATATTAATCGTGTAGACTGTCCAGTATGGGTCTCTTTAGAAGCTAACTCTGTTAGTAAATTTTCTATTATTTCTCTTCTTGGATCCTCACTTCCTTTATCTGTAAGTAAACTAACTGATAATTTAATAGTTAAACATACTCTGAGGATCCGGATACAATTTAGTTTATTGAGATTTTGGTTTATTGACACTTTGAGATTGTGATTGTGTTTTTTGAGATTGACACTTTGGTTTATTGAGATTTTCCCTTTCAAGTCCCATTTATTCTAAAAAATTTTCAAAACCCTCCATGACTGATGTAGTTTTTAAAGAATGGGACAGGTTGGGTATTAAATGTTTTTTGGATCTATTTGTTGGAGGAAACCTTTTTTCATTTGAGCAATTGTCAGCTGAATATAGCTTACCCAAAACTCACTTTTCTAGATATTTATAAATCAGAGACTTTTTAATATCTCAATTATGCACATTTCCTATAAGCTCAGATAAGAACTTAATAGACGTAATTTTTAGTTTGACACCTTTTCATAATGGTTCAATATCTTACGGTATGTTACTGGAGACGAGGAACGTTCCTTCAGACAAAATTAAGAATCTCTGGGAACAAGATTTACAGACATCAATATCTGAGGAAGCTTGGAATGAAATTTTTAAACTGGTTAATACTTCATCGCTATGTGCTCTCCATTCCCTCATACAATTTAAGGTGGTACATAGAGCTCATATGACTAAGGATAAGCTATCGTGTTTTTATTCAGATATACCTCCCTACTGTGACAGATGTAATAATGGAGAAGCTTCATTAATTCATATGCTTTGGACTTGTCCGAATCTTGAAAAATATTGGAAGGAAGTTTTTCAAACTTTTCCCTTACTTTTTAAAGTCAATTTTAAGCCTAATCCTCTGACGGCCCTATTCGATATTGTTGCAGGACAAGATATTAAGCTGAAGGCATCTGATTTACATATTTTGGCCTTTAGCTCTCTTATAGCTAGGAGGATGCTTTTGTTTAAATGGAAAGATGTTTTCCCTCCTACTCATGCTCAATGGTTATGCGACCTTATGTCATGTTTAGATTTAGAGAAGATTCGTTGTTCAATTTCTGAATCTCGTCAAGACTTTCAAACATTGTGCGGACCTTTTCTGAATTATTTTCAAAACCTTCAATTCATTGTTTAAACTCAGATGTTGGCTATTATTAATTTTTATTATATGAGAAGGTATTTTACCTTCTTTTCTCCTTAATAAACAGCTTCAGTCTTGGTAGGGGTTAGATTCTTTTTTTTTGGTAATAAATTAGTATATTTCAATATAACTATTGATTAACTTACATGAATACGAGGTAATGAGATTGTTATTATGAACAGATATAATGTAATTGGTAGTTTTTTATCCTTTTTGATCTTTTATATACACTTTCTTGTACTCTGTATTCTTCTATGTAGAAACTAATAAAAATATTGAAAAGTAACATGGACGATTACATTTTAAAAGTAATCCATAACTTGGGATCCCTCTCCACCATCAGAAGTATCTACAGGACACAGTGCCTCAAGAGGGCAAACCTCCCATCATTCAGGCCAGGCCATCTTCCTGCAGCTACCACTGAGAGAAGGTACAGAAGCCTGCAGCTGCACAACACCAGGTTCAACAACAGCCACTTCCCTGCAACCACTTGGTCTTGAACCAACCGGCAGAACCCCAGCCATTACATTTGACCAACACTACGATCGCTTTGATCACTTTGAACTAAATAGACTGTGAATTTTTCAATAGTTTCAATAGGTGCATTTAATGTCAGAGAAATATATACAATATACATCCCAAAATTCTTTTCCTTCGCAATTCTTTTGCGTTTTCTTGTAATAATTTAAAGTAGTTTGCTTTTCTTGTGAATGCTGCTTATATGATGCAGTGTTTCTGGGATGCTGCTGCAAGTAAGATTTTTATTGCACCTGTGCATAGACATTGACTTTAAAGAACTGCTGAAGAGGCACTGAATATCTAACAGATACAATTACAATAGCAGATATAATTACGTAGAATACTCCAGACGTTCTCTCTTCCCCCCTTTCCCTCGGGCTTCACACACCACCAGCAGCTTCAACCCACCCCCTCATTACAAGACTGCTGTATGGACTTCTTGTACATTAAAGATGCACTCTCAGTCTCACAATTCACTTTGGCTTGACCCCTGCACTGCGCTATCTCTGTGGTTGTAACACTATATTCTGCATTCTGTTATTGCTTTTCCCTTCTACTACCTCAACGTAATTAGGTTTTAAGAAGATCAGTATGGATGGCTTGCAAGACTAAACTTCTCACTGCATCCCAATATATGCGACAATAACAAATCGATACCAGAAATGGGGGAAAAAAAACATAAGATCGGTTTGGACAAGAAAGTTCAGAGAAGAGGGACAACCAATTAGTTGTTTGGCTCCTTCTCATTCCCTCATGCAGTTACTCCACAAAGGCAAAAGCAAAACAAACTGCAGAAAGAACCAAGTGGGCCAAGCAGCATCTATAAAGGCAAAGAGCCTGTCAGTATTTCAGGCTCTTGACCCGAAATATCAACCTTCTGTGAATGCCGCTGAAGCCACTGAGTTCTTCAAGCAAATCTGTTGTTTGCTGCAGATTCGAGCAACTGCAGTCTCTTGCCTCTAGTCTCTACTGCAAAAGGCAGCTCATTGCTGGAGGAGGCTGAGTAAAAGCGATTTTAAAACTGCACTATTTTCATTTTGGACATAGGTGACTAGCTACTAGGTTCTTCCTGCAGTTTGTTTTGATTTTGCCTTTGTGGAGTAACTGCATGAGGGAATGAGAGGAAAGATTAGCTGTAAATATCACTAGCAAACTAGCATTAATTAACATTCAGAGAACAATTTCAGTAATGAAACATTTCAAAAAAAATTACTCCTCTCTCTTAAAATTACCTTGATGACAGCTCCAAAGGCACCTTTCCCCAGAAGTTGTAGCTCCTCAAACTCACTGTAATAGTGTGAGTGTTGCTTCTGGATGTCTGTGTAGACTGAATCTTTCAGAAGCTGGCTGCTTGGAACAATAGTTTCTGCACAGTCCTCTCCTCCAGCCAAACCTGATAAGAGAACAGCCTATCATATTAATTTGTTATGTGCCCTGTCGTATGACATGGGTGATCACGGTCTTTCCATGACCATGACTGTTCTTGGCAAATTTTTCTACAGAAGTGGTTTGCCATTGCCTTCTTCTGGGCAGTGTCTTTACAAGATCCCAGCCATTATCAATACTCTTCAGAGACTGTCTGCTTGTCGTCAGATCACGTTAATAGGGTGTGCATAATAATAGTCAAGGAAAAATTTGCCATCACATATAATCAAACATAGAACCAAGATCATCATCACCTGTACTTGTAATTAGACTGACCCTAGTCTTCGAGGAAACTGTAAAACTCAAAGCTGTGTGGTGTAAACAAGCAGAGCTGGAAATAAAGAGAACAAATCATCGAGTGCTGCAAAGTACATGCAAAATACATAATTCAACTTGATTTCCCATCCATCAAAGTTAAGAAAGAAAAGCAGTAATTAAGATTTCGCTCACAGCCTCAAGCTTCACGATCAGAGAAGACAGTATTCAGAGACTGGAACATGAAGATAAATGGGGAC
The DNA here is from genome assembly GCF_048418815.1 of Hemitrygon akajei. Lineage (NCBI taxonomy): Eukaryota > Metazoa > Chordata > Chondrichthyes > Myliobatiformes > Dasyatidae > Hemitrygon > Hemitrygon akajei. The sequence goes on from NC_133126.1 coordinate 94,385,154, forward strand.
AGTTGGAGCAGAGACTGTCAAAGGGAAATTAGCACAAACATGCAACTTTATATGAAGGAGCAGGAAAACTTAAAAAGTCAAAATAATACATGACATACGAACAACATTGAGACAAAAACACATTACACATAGCACAATGCCTCTGGGTTTAATTTTTGTAAAAACTGTGTACAATTCAGTATGTTTATGCTGTACATGCTGCTCATCTGATGCTACATGTCTGTGTTAGTGCTGCGTGTAGATTTTTCATTGCACACATATGATGACAAATTCAAGTCTTTTCAAGTATTTATTTCCTAAGTTAAGTATTTAGATCTGCTCCAATTCAAAGACATTCCAGGCACTGAACGGCAGTCCTGGCCTCTGATGTTGCTGTCTCTGGTTACCGGACTAAAGGATGAACAACAATGTTGATTTTGGTCCACTCACCTGGAATTTCTTCGTTGCCACAGTTAGGAGCACGTACAACTGGGGGCTTGATAAAGGAGTGCTGAAGCAGCTGCTGGGTGTTCCAGCGTGCTTTATCCTCCAAACATACACACCTACAATACAAGCGACATTCTGAGATGGTTGGTCTAAACATCATTCACACCTACTCCCATAACAACTAACCCAGGGTGTATGCAATTCAGTCATTAACAGCTACAGATGCAAACGACTGCAGATGTTGTTTGCAAAAAAAGAAACAAACTGCAGGGGGAACTCAGGTCAGGCAGCATCTGCGGAGAGAAACAAACCGTCGATTTTTCAGGTTACGATCCCTGATCTGGACTGGTTGACTGAAAAGTTGCACTTTAAATCTGGGTCAAAGACTGGAAAATGAGATGCAGAATGCTATGTAACAAAACCTGGTCAATAAAGCACTGTTATTGATTTATGAACACATCCGTTATACCATGAATGAGTACAAAGCTCAGCCTGTAATTCATACATCTCTATACAGGGATTTATCCTGATAAAGCAGAGACAAGAGGAGGGAGGGGAGGGGTGCAGCATGGGTAGCAAGAGTGCAAGGCAGGCAGAAAGTGGGGACGCAGGCCAGAGAGCGTAGGCAGGTGGGGCCACGGGCGAGAGAGAGCAGGCGGGCGGGGGTGCGGGCAAGAGAGAGCGGGCGGGCGGGGGTGCGGACAAGAGAGAGCAGGCGGGCGGAGGTGCGGGCAAGAGAGTGGGTGGGCGGGGGGTGCGGGCAAGAGAGAGCGGGCGGGCGGGGGTGCGGGCAAGAGAGAGCGGGCGGGCGGGGGTGCGGGCAAGAGAGAGCGGGCGGGCGGGGGTGCGGGCAAGAGAGAGTGGGTGGGCGGGGGTGCGGGCAAGAGAGAGCGGGCGGGCGGGGGTGCGGGCAAGAGAGAGCGGGCGGGCGGGGGTGCGGGTAAGAGAGAGCGGGTGGGCGGGGGCACGAGAAAGCGAAAAAGCAAGGGCTAGGGAAAAAGAGCAATGATCTAAAACATTACCTCCCTCTCTCTGCTGCCCCTCCCACACAGGTGCCACCTGACCCAATGAGGGTCCCAGTACCTAATATTTTTACTTCCAGCTTTTGCTTTTCATTTTCTGTTCACCTCTATGCTCCATACTCTATACTCTTGATCCTCCATCGTACATGGTCAGGTTCAAGAAGTGAGAAGCCAGCATTCAACCACTGGTGTCAATAACCATCTCCAAAGTGCTTCCACCCTCTAACACTCTCCTGGATAACTGCTATCATCCATGCAGTAGAGTTCAAAGTTGAGCTCGCTGCTTTCAGACAGAGTAACAGATGAACATGTAATTGGGGCTGGTGGTGTTGGGAAAGGAATAATTAAGAATCATATTTCTGTTAGTTATGCTTCTCACTTTTCACTGTAAAGGTGAACTGCTTTGCTTTCATTGTCAATCACCAATTCATCAGATCAGGATCATTATGGAGGCAGTTCCATGTGGTAGGTGATGGATTCAAAAGCCACAGAACAGATAATCTAGCTGGCTCCTGATGAAACACCGAATCCCCAATAATCGTGTTTCTTGCTGTTTACACAATCAGAGTGATAGAGCTTGGAAATGGGCACTGATCCAACTGAACTTTAAACCTTTCAACCAGAGGTTCCCAACGACCCACTGAAATGGAGAAAACCTACAGCACAATACAGGCCTTTCGGCCCACAATGCTGTGCCGAACATGTACTTACTTTAGAAATTACCTAGGGTTACCCACAGCCCTCTATTTTTGTAAGTTCCATGTACCTATCCCTGAGTCTCTTAAAAGACCCTATCGTTTCCGCCTCCACCACCGTCGCCAGCAGCCCATTTCACACACTCACCACTCTCTGCGTAAACAACTTACCCCTGCCATCTCCTCTGTACCTACTTCCCAGCACCTTAAAACTACGCCCTCTCATGTTAGCCATTTCAGCCCTGGGAAAAAGCCTATGACTATCCACACGATCAATGCCTCTCATCATTTTATACACCTCTATCAGGTTACCTCTCATCCTCTATCACTCCGAGGAGAAAAGGCCGAGTTCACTCTACCTATTCTCATAAGGCATACTCCCCAATCCAGGCAACATCCTTGTAAATCTCCTCTGCAACCTTTTTATAGTTTCCAGATCTTTCCTGTAGTGAGGTGACCAGAACTGAGCACAGTACTCCAACACACACAAAATGCTGGTAGAACACAGCAGGCTAGGCAGCATCTATAGGGAGAAGCGCTGTCAACATCTCAGCCTGAAACGTCAACAGCGCTTCTCCCTATAGACGCTGCCTAGCCTGCTGTGTTCTACCAGCATTTTGTGTGTGTTGTTGTTTGAATCTCCAGCATCTGCAGATTTCCTCGTGTTTACAGTACTCCAAGTGGGGTCTGACCAAGGTTCTATATAGCTGTAACATTACCTCTCGGCTCTTGAACTCAATCCCACGGTTGATGAAGGCTAATGCATTATATGCCTTCTTAACCACACGGCCAAGAGCCTTACTATTAATACTATATTCTGCCATCATATTTGACCTACCAAAATGAACCACCTCACACTTATCTGGGTTGAACTCCATCTTCCACTTCTCAGCCCAGTTTTGCATCCTATCAATGTCCCACTGTAACTTCTGACAGCCCTCCACACTATCCACAACACCCCCAACTTTTGTGTCATCAGCAAATTTACTAACCCATCCCTCCACTTCCTTGTCCAGGTCATTTATAAAAATCAGGAAGAGAATGGGTCCCAGAACAGATCCCTGAGGCACACCACTGGTCACCGGCCTCCATGCAGAATATGACCTGTCTGCAAACACTCTTTGCCTTCTGTGGGCAAGCCAGTTCTGGATCCACAAAACAATGTCTCCTTGGATCCCATTCCTCCTTACTTTCTCAATAAGCCTTGCATGGGGCACCTTATCAAAAGCCTTGCTGAAATCCATATACACGACATCTACTGCTCTTCCTTCATCAATGTGTTTAGCCACATCCTCAAAAAATTCAATCAGACTCGTAAGGCACGACCTGCCTTTGACAAAACCATGCTGACTATTCCTTATCATATTATGCCTCTCCAAATGTTCATAAATCCTGCCTCTCAGGGTCTTCTCCAACCACTGAAGTAAGACCCCATGCTTAATGGTATTGGTCAATGGCATAGAAGAAGTTGGGAAACTCTGCTCCAAACCCATCCTATCTATCTATCTATCCATGCATTGGTCTGTATGCCTCTTAAACTTCGTTATTTCTCTCCCTGTAGCTCAACCCTTCCAGTTCCTGGCAACATCCTTCTGAGTCTTACAGCAGTTTGTGCCAATTCTTGCTGTCTGGCATGGGTGCTGTAATTATGAAGGATTTTAACAGCTCAACCAGAGCCTTCCTGGGGCTTTACCTGCTGAGGTTCTTTAAAGAGAAGCTACTGATCCACTTAGACAATATGATAAAGTCACCCATTTGGAACATCAGCAGCTTATTCTCCAGTGTCTGATATGCTGAGTATTCCCAATATTTTGTGTTGTAATCATAATTATTTCTTTAGGACAGCAAACAAGATCTATTTACTCTCCAGGTTCTGGGTCAAATAAATAAATTACTCAACACGTTGTGGCTATGCAATTGATGCTAATGTAAATAGTAGATCAGTTTCTTTCTGAGTAATATTGTGAAAGAAAATACTTCACATATCAGGGACTGTTTGGCCTATCATGGACAAGTTGACATAGTTATCTAATGATAAGCAAGGGGCTTCAGTGCCCCAATCAATACTTATTCCACATCCGTCCATCTGTTCGTTATGTGCCATGTCGCATGACCATGGTCTTTCCATCACCACAATTGTTCTTGGCAAATTTTCTTCAGAAGTGGTTTGCCACTGTCTCCTTCTGGGTAGTGTCTTTACAAGTCAGGTGACCCAAACCATTATCGATAATTCAAATGTCTCCTAACCAGGACTTGTGATGTTCATCAGCTGCTCATATGACCATCCTAAACATGCTTCCGTGACCCAATTCCCGGGGGGGGGGGCTAAGCAGTTGCTACACCTTGCCCAAGGGTGACCTGCAGGCCAGTAGAGGGAAAGAGCACCTTACACCTCCTTTGATAGAGATGCGCCTCCACCCCGTCATCCCACTATCTACATCTAAAGCAGATTCTCTCTACTAGTTTCAATTAGGTGTCATTTTATCCTGCATTACAACAAAAGCTACACTTCTAAATGGCCCTTTGATGCATCCCAAGAGGGGCAAGTTGCTACTTAAGCACAAATATCTTGTTACATGTCAACGTTGTTTTAATTAACCATAATCGTCATTTAGGTGCGCCTGGACGGGGCGTGGGGGCATCATTTAGGTGCGCCTGGATAGGGGAGGGGGGTGGATGGTGTCATATATCAAATGAGTGTAGGCTTTTTCTATTCAATTCGGGAGGTTTCTGGAAATTTTGGCAGCTAAGCGATACAACGGACTGCGAGACCAGCGAGAGAGTGAGTTGAAGAGTGAGTTAGTTGAAGAGTTCACTATAGCAGTGGGTGATCCTAATATTTCTCTGTGTCCAGAGGATTGTGATAATTTGCGGCACACAGTGCCTATTGGACACATGACTGTCACTTTGTATGATCCATACTTGGATTTCTGGAGTATCCTTTGCCAACCACTTTTTGTTAATCCATACATGGATTCGGGTGTGTTACGTGGCAATCACTTGCACGAAGGAACATTCCGTAACCATCACCTTGTGATATCCCTACGTGGATTTTGGAACTTGGGCGTCACTTTGTTATCCCTGAGTGGACTCTAGTATTTAAGTGACGACCACTCAACTTCTGGAATCTTCTGCGACCGTCACCTTGTTATCTCTGCGTGGATCCAGTGTGTTACGTGACAATCACTTGTCCTCTGAAATTCTTCGTGATCATCACCTTGTGTCATCTTAATGTGGATTTATGAACCCTTCCTCACAGACACCTGTACCTGTACCCGTGGCTTCCGGAACTTTCTGGATTGCCAACCTAGGACTCTGTTTGAGTAACCTGGGTGGGGACTGTTTCCAGACCTCCACGGTTTGTGAGCCAAGATGCATTGCACTGTTAATTTTTGGTTAGGGGAGCAATTGTTTTAATTGTCTCTATTTTTGTGTAGGTATTGAAAATATATTTGTTGAACATTAAAATCTGTGTCTGTGGTCTATTGCCACTGGCACGTAACAATCTGATTTCATTCGCGTTGCTACGAGTAAGATGCAGACTGGTTATTTATCATTTACCGCAAAAACCGCATGACGTACTTCCTCAACGGTGGGTATAATCGTCCATCTAAACTCCCAGTCATCCAAAACAAAACAAATACACTTCTACTGAGGTATTAACGTGGTAATGATCTGACAGCAAAAAAAATCTCTAACAAATGGCATTTCAGCTATTGCTCTGAAATGGACGAAGCTTGCTCGTGCATCTAACAGCTGATTCCCAACCTTTTTTATGCCATGGACCCTTGCCATTAACCAAGGGGTCCATGGACCCCAGGTTGGGAACCTCTGCTAGAAGCAGGAAATTCCAGTCCACTTGGGATAGGATGATCCCACCAGTGCAAAGCTTGTACCTTATGACTTGCATCAGCACCTCCACAGCAGTGGTGAGGGAAAAAATCAAGACAGGATTTGCATTTCTGTTCATAACCCACATCACATTGAGCATCAAATGATCCATTTGCCATCAACTGGGGTGGGGGAGGGGAGGGAGAGCTGGATGAAACTGGTAACATTCCACTTACTTGTTTAGGAAATCCTGGAAGTTACCAGGCAGGTTGTTTGGCACAGTTATTGGGTATTCCTTCACAGCTGCCCCCTGGTTAAGAGCCAACAAGAGGAGGCCCAGCCTCCAGACATCCCCCTTTTTTCCACTCTTGTAAGGCAGAGCATTCTCACTGAATCGCACTTTTGTCTGCTCAAACACATCCTCCTTGCATATGTCTGCCAGCCTCTTAGAGATGCTGTAATCTGTCAGTTTCACATTGCCTTTGTTGTCCACCAGAACACTGGAGGCATCAAGCACTTTGTGCACCACTGAGTTACTGTGCAGGTAGTCCAAGGCTGTCAGGAGCTGTAATGCATAATGCTGGAGCTGGTCGACTGCAACGGGGGTCCCTTTCCTCAGAACATCGGACAGGCTGGAGCCACTGACGTATTCCACAAGCAGACTGACCACAATGGAGTCCTCCTGCTCCTTACAGCACATCGCCATGTAACGTACCAGATTCTCGTGGCTCAGTTTCAACAGGGAACCAAACTCAGTTTCTGCACCTTGAATCTGGAAAACAAAACATGGTGATTCTAACAGGCAGCATGTTTAATGCACCAAACTTACTTCAGCACCACAATCCCGTGAGCAACCCACCACAGACCCTGTCCAAGAAATGCATTACTGTAAATCCCTGCATTTCCAATTAGCCATTCAGGAGTGGGGAGGACAGAGGCATACCCCTTTCATTTTCTTTCTCTCCACCCTCCCCTTCTCCTTTTCTTTCAGTCCACCTCTTTGACAACTCAGTACCCAATGGTCTAGTGTTCCCTCCTTTCTGACAATCTCTCACCATTCAGTTCATTTGGATAATTATCTGCCTTTCTGTTTTTAGAACCAAAGTACATAACCTCACATTTACCCATAACTTTGAAGAAAGGGAGGGGGTGGGAAATGTAGTCTGTAGGAAGACCGCAGTGAAAAGCCAGAGAGAAGATCAGGGCAGATCCAAAGGATGGAGCAGTGCCTGAAAACGAAGAGTAGTACTGGAGTTATCCACTAACATGGAGGCCAGAAAGGCAAGCAGGTCTTGAGAAGTTTGATGAGACAGAGCTTGGGATAATTTGAGGCAACAGAGAAAGAGCAGAAAGATGCAAATTCAGAACTGGAGATGGAGAGACGTTGGTAAACTAGAGGAATTCAGGATGTAAGCTAAGACAGTTGAATGGATGGTCAGTGAGAATGAAGGTCATAACTTTCCCAAAGGCTTAGACAGGAAAGCAGCAAGGGCAGGCAGGAAGAATTTGAGAAGGTACTAGCAGTGGAGAAAATTTAGCAGTAATAACTGATAAAGATCATGAATTTCAGGGAGAGTTTGAGAAGAGAGTGATAGAATGAAAGGGATTAAGCACCAGAAGGTATGATAATGATGGGAGAATGGTTGAACAACAAATCATAAACGGGGGGAAAATATTTGGTTGGTCTATTTGAAAATTTAGGAGCCATCTTGCCATTAACAATGTCCTGACCCTTTACATTTGATCTCCTAAAGTGCAACACCTCACATTTGGTCAGATTAAACTCTGCCCACATCTTCAACTGATCTATATTCCACTGTGTCCTTTGTCAATCTTCTACACTATCCACAACGCCATTCATTTTATATCGTATGCAAGCTTACTAACCCAGCCATCCACGTTTTCATCCAGGTCATTTAAGTACATCACAAACAGCTGAGGTGCCAGTATGGATCCCTGTGGAACACCAGTCACACACATCCAGCCAGAATAAGTCCCATCATCTACAACCCTCCATCTTCTATGTGCAAACCAATCCTGAATCCAAACAGCCAAGTCACTGGGAATCCCCTGGATGTTAATTTTCTAGATGAACCTCCCATAAGGGATCATATCAAACTCCTTTCTAAGATCCACATCCACAACTCTACCTTCATCATCTCCTTGAAAAATCCAATCGAGTTAATAGGAAACGTTGACTGATCCTAATTTACCACGCCTTTCCAAATACACATAAATCCTATCCCTAAGAATCCCCTCTAATAGCTTCTAGTCTCACTGATTTAGACTCACAGGTCTATAGATTATCCCCATTTCCTTTCTTGAATAACAGATCCATCATCAGATACTCGTCAGTCCTCCAGGCCTTTCCAGTAGCTAGAAGCATGAAGATCCCGGTCAAGGTCCCAGCAATCTCATCTCTTGCTTCTTTCAATATCTTGTGGTGTATCCCATCAGGTCCTGGGGACTTAACCACTTTAAAGTTCTTTAAGATACCCCAGCACTACCTTCTTATATCAGAATACCCAAGCACATTAGCACTAATCTCACTATACTCCACATCCTTGGTCTTGGTAAATGCTGATACAAAATATTCATTTAATATCTTGCCCACATTCTCTGCCTCCAAGCACATTTCCCCTCCTTTATCTTTTCTAGGTCTTTCCTTGCCCATCCTGGCTTTAATTCCCTTCTGGAGTTATTTTCCAACTTTTTTTAAAATATAATTCTCAAGGGCTCCATTTGATATTAGTTTCCCAAATCTTACATATACCTCTTTATCCTTCTTAACTAAATTTACCAGTACTCTTGACATCTCACTGGAATATATTTGTCTTGTATGCTGTACAGTTGGTAGTTAAACACCCTCCACATATCAGATGCTGAAATGTTCAAAAACAACTGTCTCCAAATTGCCCTGTTCCAATTTTATACACTCCTGCAAGGACTTAACTTATCTAAAGCTATCTGAAAAATTTTAAAGTTTGGGTCACTGTTCCCCAGCTGTTCTGCCACTGAAAGGTCAGTCAACTGGCCAGGCTTACTAATCAACACCAGATCTAGTCTGGACCCTGCTAGATGCACCTAACATATCCTCCTCTCTCTAAATGTCTTACACTAACGATGTCCCGGTCTATATTAAGAAAACTGATGTCACCCCAGAACAGCAAGCCAGTGGTTCATGCGTATTTCCCTAATCTGCATGCAGATCTATTCCTCAGTGCCCTATGGGCTATGAATGGGGGGGGGGGGGGTGATCTACAGGATAACCCCAGAGTGAATGCATCTTTGTTATTTTTGAGTTCTATGCATATAGACAAGAGAATGAGCCACCATTGTATCCTGAGTGTCAATGTGATATTATCCCTAATTAATAGTGCAACTCCACCCCCCCCAACTGCTTTCAGTCATGATTTACCTGAAGAAGCTGCAAGACAAATTCAGTAGGTAAGAAAGCTTCTAATAAAATGAGCTGCACGACCTCAGGCCACAGATGGGATCAAAGTTCTATAGTCATTTTACACATAATCATGAATAAGACTGAACAAGCACGCAGAGGAGCCTACTCCAAGAACACGTCTACCTTCCGTGCTGGAGGAGGAAGGAGTACTTGCAACCACGTGCACCAAGAAAGAATACCGCAGCCCGTCGTCACCCACTGAACAGCAACTAGGAACGGGCACAAACACTGCCCCTGCCAGCAACCCAAAAAGCCATCTAGAAAAAAAGTGGCAAAGCGTCCATGTGCTCCTTACAAGTTATGAAGGAGACGCGAAGCAGCAGAGAAAATTTTAAAGACACCATTGTTATTTGTGCTTACAGTATGATAGTTCAACAGGACTTGCATTTTTTATTCTACTTACTGAGATACAGCATGGAATAGGCCCTTCCGGGCCTTCGGGCCACGCTGCCCAGCATCCCCCGATGTAACCCCAGCCTAATCACAGGACAATTTACAATGACCAATTCACCTACCAACCCGCTGGTAGTCCAGTTAAAGATGCTCAGGATAAAAACACCAAGAGCATGAGGTACTTCCAATTGCATCCTTCGTTTTAGAGACCACAGATGCAGATCACACTGCTGCAATTGACCAGGAGTAACAGTGCAAGTCTAACCAATGTGTAAAGGACTTAGGAGTCGGAAAAAGCCGTAATTCTCAATGATGTGGGGCGGGGGGAAGTGGTAGAGCTTACTCCAAGTAAAGAGACGAAAGGACCGGATGAGAGTCAAAGGATGCTTGTAGTGTGAAAAATGGAAAATGGTCTAAGATGATTTCATCAATATAAACCAGGAGTCGAAAAAGCAAGCAAGAGCCAATGGACAAAGGATTCTTTGGGAGGAGAGGAGACTAAGTTCAGAGAAGAGAGAGAGAGCAACATTATTGGAGGTGAACACCATATTCTCCTTGCATGAGGGAAATGGAAACATTATTGAGAAAATCTCCCTTTAAAACACATAGCAACACCTTCAGCACTTGGCAAGCATACAACTTACGACAGATTTCCCTGCTGCATTTTAAGTGTTCACCTCTGTCAGGCAAGCCAGTTACTTGGCCTACATTTGAAGAGATTGTCCATGTGATACCAAAGAGCCAGAAATTAGATGAGTTTGTCTAGATAATTTTCCCAAGGCAGAGTTAGTCAAAACTGAGAATGTGAATCACTACCAGCTGGAATTATATGCTTGACTTACAGTCTGTGTTCCGGTCCTAAATCTTTAGACCAGTGCCTCCCAACAAACTTGCCACTTTCTGACAAAAATGATAATTAACACCAAATCAGAAGTTGTCCCTTAGAAATCAACATTAATACCTTTTTTTTGCATTTTTCAATCTTGTCCTTCTCCTCACTGGTGAGAAACTTGCCAATCTTCTTCTGCCATTGAAGAACCCACTCATAGACCATCACAAAACTTCCTGTCAACTCTTCAAAAGCGTTGTAAACCGATCGGCTCAGGTTTTCACTCTCACCTAGCACACGAAGACGAACAAGCCACTTACATCTCTCAATAACATCAAGCTCCAGATACCAAAATGTTTCATGAGGGCAATGAGTTTAACATGCAGACACTAAAAACGTTCCTCACCAACAACTTTTCCCAAGTGTACGGTAAACCCTCCGGTTGATCCTGTGTTAAAGTGTATCACTTTGTACAGTTTAGAACTGTCTTCATTGCTACAGACAGAAATCTGGCGTTCTCGCCTATAAATTGAAAAATAATTTGCATTACACTGTTTAATACTAATGGAGTTGTTGTTATTAATCAGTTTTCACATAGCAAAATCATTTTCACAGCAGCATTATCAGTCTAATTTGAAACTAGAACCCTCACAATCAAAGCTTAGTCAAAATGATAGATTTTAAGAGGAGATAAGAGTGAAGGTTTAGAGACGGATGAGAAAGATTCACTATTTTCTAAACTGTGCAGGACAAGACTGTGCAGGCTCACATATAGGAATCACTTCAATAAAATTAGTGGAGAGTTTTTTTTAAAAAGTCCTCCCAACTTGCAGACATCTGTCTAATGGATATCCTATACATGAAACACCTCGGCCGACAAAGGAGCTGGTGGAACTCACGGGGTCAGTCAGCATACATGGAGGGAAACAGACAACCGACACTTTGGGTCAGGACCCTTCATCATGAAACCAGCAAGAGGGATTTGCTGGATGCTTCGGGCTGTAGTCATCTTCTGCCAGGTGGGAATAACACACCTCCATGTGCCCTCTCTTCACACCACCCACCCTCTACCCATCTGCCAGGCCTCAACTATCAGGGCTGCGTCGAGCCGAGCCGAGCTTGGACTGTCTCACTCTCCCGACACAGTTGTGATCCTCTCCCACACACTGTTTCCGTTCACTTCCAACCCTCAAACAATTCTCAGGAACGAAATCCTGTCACAAGCTGGGGACTGTCTGTAATCAAAAAGCTGGTGGAATACTGATAGTCATCTCAGTGGTTGTGAGCAATGTTGCCTCTGTATTGACCTCTGGTTATGCATTTAATATTTCATTCTACAATTCCAATGCCCTCCAGAAGATTACTAAATAGAAAAAAACAAAAATACATTTAGTTCTAATTAAATAGCAATAATGAACAATTTTCAAAATGTGTTAACTTGTGAAGCCTGACCAATGAACTAGTGACTAGCGAACTTGGGATCCCATTCAGCTGAACTCAACCTGCACCTGGAACCACGTTCACTCTTACTGCCAATAGTTCGCTATGATCTTCATACTTGGAGCGGCCGTTGGAACTTGTTCGGCGACGACTGTTCCCTCCTTTTTTGTGATCGACTCGCTCCATTGTGTTGTTCAAATTGGCAGAAGGCTGCTGGTTTAAAGCAGGAATTCTGGAAGTGTTGACTGGAAAGATCTCTTGGGCACTTTCCAACCTTTCCTGGGGTGTGGGGAAAGAAGGAAAGCAAAAGTGGAAGATTACATTCACACACGCCTGGTGTTACATTTAGTCTCAGCATCCTTCCAGAATATAAGCAGCCGGAGTAGATCATTTAGACCCTTCAGCCTGTCACAGCACTCAATCTGTAGAGTTACATGGCCATTTTACATCCCTGCCACTGACCACAACCTCTAATTGCGAAAGTTTCAAACAAAAATTAACCTGCAAGCTTGAAAATGTTTGCTTTTGAGGACCTATCCAAGATTTCTGCCCATTAAGCTTTAGCTGTCCTTTTCGTGCAACCCTTTAAAAGTTCTAAATTGGTTTTATGTTGCCTCCCCCATTCCAAAATAATGCATCAATGTCATTAAATTTCATCTGCAAACCATTATTTTGTCCCTTCTTTTACATCCACCTCAATTCTGCCACTGTCCTTCTCACTTTACTACGCTCTTCTCCCTTCAGGAATTACATTCTTTGTAACATTAATGTAGCCAGCCGGTGGTGTAGTGGCATCAGCACCTGACTTCAAAGTCTGGAGTTCGAATCTGGCTGGCTCCTTCCACGCTTTCCATTGTGCTAGGTTGAGCGTTAAGCTAGCCGCACAGCCTTATACAAAAAAACAGTAATTGCTACAGAAAAGGCAAAAATGTGCAAAAAGGAACAATACATTGATGCACATCAAAAAGAAACCTTGTTCTCATTACCCATCCAAGTGGGACACCTTCCTTTATTTTCTGACAACACAAAAAACATTTTCAACCTCAGGTAAGATTAGGCAGCTGTTCCATGTACCTTAATTCTGCTAAATCTATTCTCGACACTTCCACAAATGCCTTGTGCACATCCATTAATTGAGCACATCAGCTCTCCATGATTTCATTAGGAACTAGATGAAGATTTACATCTCATCCTCTTGTGTATCAGAGGTCTGAAGAGACACGTTCCTACAAACCTGCTTGGCCAATTGATCCAGCTTCTTTGCATCCTTCTTTTCTTCTTCTCGCCTCTGTATTTCTTCAAGGATTTCACGTTGCTTCAAAAACAATAAGAATCTAATATTACGTTAAAGTATCATGAAACTATTTAAAACTATAAGCAAAAAGCAGAATATAGAGGAACTCAGCAGGTCAGGCAGCATCTGTGGAGGAAAATAGGCAATCAACATTTCAGATTTGGAGTCCCTCCAGCAGTTTGTTTTTGCACCAGATTCCAGCATCTGCAGTCTTTTGTATCTCCAGGACTCTAAGGCTACATCCACACTAGACCAGATAATTTTGAAAACGCTGGTTTTGCATAAAAACAATAGGCGTCCACACCAAGCGTTTTTGAAAATATCTCTGTCCACGTTGAAGTGGAGATTTCAGCGAATCTCCTCCTACTGCGCATGCACAGGACACATCTACCGAAAACAAGCCACATGTTTGGTGTCGAATCTCAGCGTGAAAGACAGTGCGTGTTTGTTCAGTTACAGACTAGAAAAACTTAAACGACGGGCAGCTGTTGGCTCTCGCGCAGTAGGACTTAAAAGTTAAAAAAAACACAAATACTGAAGCATATGGAGGCAACCAACAGGGAGTTTACGGACTGTATGATCCGGCTGACGACGAATATAGAAAAACTGACTAACTCTGTTGCATTAATAAAGCACCTTGTTAAATGTGTCTGCATCAGTATTATCTTGTATTTCCATACAATGTTACATTAGGCTGTTACACATCTATTGTCAGAGAAGTACTTGCATAAATAGATAAACCACCTTCATACGAGCAAGGACAGAAAACAGGGCAAAGTGAATATACTTATTTATTCAGTAAGCTACGGGTCAAAGTACTTGGTGAGTACATTTCTAACTTTTCTGGCGTCAGTCTCGTTGCCGTCTGTTCTGAAATTGTTAGGTTGCGTTCAAGAAAACAATGCAATGGCGCACTGCCGTCTGACAGCGTTTTCAGATTTCTCCAGTTACCCCATCCACAATGACCTGCCGAATCCGCATTTTCAAAATTACACACCCTGGAAAGCGTTTCTGAAAAGCTCCGGTATCCCCGGTATCCGGTACATCCCCGATACCGATGGATGTAGCCTAAAAGTGTCATTGCCCCGACTGTTAATTCCCCATTTTCTCCTAATTTCCTTTGATAGCTGCACACCTGGTTTTCATCAAGACCTGCAGCATAAGAACCCTAGCTTTGTACCCACTAGCTGCCAGATCGTTGGTTTTGCCAGTGTGGTAATTAACGTTTCCCAGCCGCTTAGGATTATGTGTTCTAAGGCTACGTCCACATTAGACCGGATAAATCCGTAACCGAAGCTTTTTCTCTTCATTTTGACCCTCCGCCCACACTGAAGCAGCGTTTTCCTCCCCCAAAAACTGAGATTTTCAGAAACGCTCTCCAGAGTGAATAAATCTGAAAACGCCTAATATCCAGCGTAGTGTGTACGAGGTAACTGGCTATTTTTAAAACAGCTGTCATGACATGCCAGAACAAATGTTGGCAGCAGCATGGCATTTCATTGTTTTCTTGAACACAACCTCCAACACCACAACAATATCTGACAATAGATGTGCAACAGCCTAATGTAAAATTGTATGGAAATACAAGATAACACTGATGAAGACATGTTTTATACATTTAACAAGGTGCTTTATTAATGTACTGCTTGTGCAAACATTCAATAGATGCAACTGTCACTTTTGCTCAGTAACTCATTTTATTGCACATGTTAAATACAGCAAAATAATACAGAAAGACATGGCAAAAGTAAAGGGAAAGAAATGAGGTAACAGCAAATTTCACCTTTACCCAGCAACAAGCCTTATTGCATTTAGTTGTAGCTGTCGTCCCTCTCATCGGTGAAGAGACTATGGCTGTAGGAAATGTTTCTGGACAAACACGCATCAAGTCTTTCTTCTGGCAATTTCCTTTTAAGTTTTTCTAGTCTGTAACTGGACAAATGTGCACCAAGTATACCGTTTCCTCTTCGCTTGTTTTCTGTGTGTCCTGCACATGCCCAGTAGGAGGAGATTCACCCAAATATCCGTTTTAATGTGGATAGAGGTATTTTTAAAAACGCCTAGTGTGGACGCCTGTCATTTTTATCCGAAACCGGCATTTTCAAAATTATCCGGTCTAGTGTGGACGTAGCCTAAGTTTTGCTTCAGTACTGAGATTTACCTGTGAAACTGTCTCTCAGTGTCAAGGTAAGTTTTCTAAGTTCTACTCCAGTTCCAAGGTGTACCTGTGAAACTCCGTCTCTCCGTGCAAAGGAAAGTTTTGTCTGCCACTTCCCTTTCTACGCTCCGTGTCAAGATCAGTTCTGCCTGCCTCCTGCTTCCCTGCACTCCCTCCTGTTTGCCGTTCAACGCTCACGCCCGCATCTGCATCCTAACTCAATCTCTGTGCCTGAGTCCTGCGTTTGGGTTTGCCTCGTTCGTTGCAACAAAAAGGCAGCTAATTCTGCAGCTGAGAAATGGAAAGCAAGCATACCTCAGCGGGCAAACAAGAGAAATCCAAACAACACACACTAAATGCACAGCTTTGGTCTTTTTGTTAGATTAACACCTTGAACATGCTTAGGATATTTTTAGAAGACAACAATATTGGCAGAATGATTGGCTGTGAGAAAGGAATGCTTCAGTTGTAGGAGAATACTAATGGACAGGTATTTGGACAATAAATTGCAAATGGAACTCAAACAGTAAATGGTAGAATATTGCAATGTAGAGGAACATGGGAATGGATTCCTAAAGGTAGCATGGTAGATGGATTACTAATTGGTCCATGCACAGAATATGAAAGCAGGCAATTATTGTGGGAAAGCAATAAGACCATAAGATATAGGAGCAGAATTAGGCCATTTGGCCCATCGAGGATGTTCCTCCATGTCATCATGGCTGATCCAATTTCCCTATCAGCACCAATCTCCTGCCTCCTCCCCATATCCCTTCATGCCCTGACCAATCAAGAATCTATCACCCTCTGCCTTAAATATACATAGACTTGGCCTCCACAGCTATGCCAAAGAAATCCAAAGATTCTCCACTCTCCAGTTAAAGATATTCCTCTTTATAATCTCTATTCTGAAAGGATGTCCCTCTATTCTGAGGCTGTGTCTTAAGATTCTCTCACCATAGGAAACATCCTCTCCACATTCACTATATCAAGGCCTTTCACAATTCGATAGGTTTCAATGAGGTCACCCCTCATTCTTCTGAATTCTAGTGAATACCGACCCAGAGCCATCAAATGCTACTCATCTGACAAACCATTCAATCCTGGCATCATTTTTGTGAATTTCCTCTGAATCTTCTCCAGTTTCACCATATCCTTTCTAAGATAAGGGGCCCCAAACTGCTCACAATACTCCAAGTGAGGCCTCACCAGTGTTTTATAAAGTCTCACATTACATCCTTGCTTTTATATTCTAGTCTTGAAATGAATGCTAACATTGCATTTGCCTTCCTCACCACTGACTCAACCTGCAAATCAACCTTTAGGGAATCCTGCACAAGGACTCACAAGAACCTTTGTATGGTCAGTTTTTGTATTTTCTCTCCATTTAGAAGACAGTCAACCCTTTCATTTCTTCTGCCGAAGTGCATGACCGTACACTTCCCGACACTGTTTTCGATCTGCCATTTCTTTACCCATTCTCCTAATATGTCCAGGTAGTTCTGTAGCCTCTCTGCTTCCTCAAACCTACCTGCTCCTCCACCAATCTTCATATCATCTGCAAACTTTGCAAAAAAAGCCATCAATTCCAACACCTAAATCATGTGTCCCAACACAGAACACCATTAGTCATCAGCAGCCAGCCAGAAAAGACTCCCTTTATTCCCACTCTTTTCCGCCTGTAAATCAGCCACTGCTTTATCCATGCAAGAAGCTTTCCTGTAAATCCATGGATTCGTAGCTTGTTAAGCAGCTTCATGTGTGGCACCTTGTCAAAGGACTTCTGAAAATTCAAGTACACCATACCAATCGATTCTCCATTGTCTATCCTGCTTGTTATTTCTTCTAACAATTCCAACAGATTTGTCAGCAAGATTTTCCCTTGAGGAATCTATGCTGACCACGGTCTATTTCAGTGGTCCCCAACCACCGGGCCACAAAGCATGTGCTATCGGGCCGCGAGGAAACGATATGATTTTGGTGATATGAAACGATACGAGTCAGCTGCACCTTTCCTCATTCCCTGTCACACCCACTGTTGAACTTGAACGCATGCGAGGTCATCAGTCGCCTAAACGCAGTGACACCCTCGTGCCAAGAATCACTGGTTGGCCTCGGGTAATCGGCCGCCTTGCACAGCCAGCAAGAAGTGCCTTTACGACTGGCCAGGAGCGTGAATAGATGGGCACCGTCTCAGCACACCCAATGTTCATGGGGAACTTGGTGCTAAAATATTTGCAGACGACCTAATTCGAGCTCAGGGTTTCGTAAGTAACAGAGTTACCTCGCTGCGATCTACTGAAAGTCATCCCTCGAGGCAAACTTTTGTCGGCCGATAGATCCTATCTACCTACAAGGGGGCGGGCACGTGCCCTGTCGCACTCCTCGCTCAGTTGGTTGCTTTCTCCAGACTGCGACTGCCGCGGCCCTAGTCCGGCTCTAACCTTGTCCTCTCACCCCACCCAGGACCAGCCGCACCTGGCCAAAGCGTCTGGCGGCGGGCGGGAGGATGGAGTTCGGACCCGGAGGCTGTCTAATGAGGCAATGAAGCCCTCAAAACTGCTTCAGTACCTTGAGTCCAAGCACCCTGCACTTAAAGACAAACCTGGTGAGTTTTTTGAGCGGAAAAAACATGAGCAAGCGGGACAAAAGTGCTGATAGCCACGAAAACTAAATTGTGGAATAAACTGCACATAAGGAACCCCCTTTGAGTATCGCTGTATTCCGACCGTGATTAACACCACACACCCCCCCCCCCCACCCCCGTCAGCCAGTTCGCAAGAACAGTGTCAACATTAAACCGGTCCACTGTGTGAAAAAGGTTGGGGACCCCTGGTCTATTTCATCATGTGCCTCCAAGTATCCCAAAACCACATCCATAACCATCGACTCCAACATCTTCCTAATCACTGAGGTCAGACTAACTGGCCTGAAGTTTCCTTTCTCCTGCCTCTCCCCCTTCTCGAAGAGTGGAGTGACATTTGCAATTTTTCAGTCTTCCGGAACCATTCAACAACCTAGCGATCCTTGAAACATCATTACAAAATGGTTCCACAATCTCTTTAGCCACCTCTTTCAGAACCCTAGGGTGCATACCATCTGATCCAAGTGACTTAACTGCCTTAGGGCAGATATAAAGAAGAGAATGGAAAAAAACCGAGCTTTCCATTTTCAAAGAATAAAACATTAGTTAAGTCAGTGTACAGTTCTGGTCACATTATGGAAAATAAGAATGCCAACCCTGCAGTAAGGGTGTGAAGGAAAGCTGTGAGGATGATAAAAATTACCAGGTCTGAAAAACATCAATTATTAAGCTACACTGAAAATTCCTCAGTTTGTATTAAAAGTGGACAAAAGTATAAAAACCCTAGATTGGATGGACAGAAAAAACTCATGTCCCTTAAAAAAGTGGTTAAAATTTTCAAGTAATTGATGGGATTAGTGTTGACAAAAACCTTCTGAACCGGCATATGGCGGGAGTCTGGAACTCAGTGAAAGGACGGTGGGGTAAAACACTCGGCATCTTTAAAAGCACAATTTAGCACAAGTTGCCAAGTCCACCACTTTCCAAAAACTGGGAAGTAAATTTAGCCCAAATAGTTATTTTCTTTTGATTTGAACGGTCAGGAGGGATGAATGCTCTCATCCCTGTACATTGCTGATTCTATTAAAATGGACCATCCAGCCCATCGCTCTCCTTCTTCCTGAACTGTAATACTCACTGTCAGTAACTCTCCCAAAGGCAAGACTACTATCCCCAACAGCCAGAAACAAAATGGTGCCAATTACTTGACAATGCAATTCCTTAATTCCACACCTTGATATATCATTCTTAATCACTGCCCATCAAGCTCCTCTGGGGGCTTTGCTGCATTGAAAAGGGGCCTTTATTTTTGCTTGAAATGCTCCACATAAATGAATCTTATAGCAATGTAGTCAACATTACTACCACCTACAGCTTAGCGCAACAATTAGGATTTCCACATTTCCCTAAAAATTCCAAAGTCATAGGCAATTACATGAGGTATCTAATATACAGGGAACTTCTTACATTTCTCTACAGATTCTGAGCTACCAAACACTACTTCAATACCAGAGGAACTGACAAAAAGATGAAGTGCTGTCTTTATTAGACTACTGTTCAGGGCTAAAGACTGGTTGGTCGGGAGTAGGGCAATCAATCACAATAGCATGTGACTATGTTGGTCTAATGTCTAGGCTGTTAGCAGATTTCACTCCTTGGAGATCAAGGAGTCACAGAAGGGAAGACTAAAGGTGGACATAAAGTTTGTGGATATTACTGGTAATTTCTGAATATTGAGCAAAGGATGGAGGGAGAGGAACCAGTTGAAAAGGGGAAAATGTAACAGACCATGAATGAGTATGCCCTCTCCCTTTATCTGAACTCCACCAGTCTAGCATATGTATGGACTAAAGAAATGTAGAGAGTTAAACTTCCCAATTACTGATCAGGTCTATAAACTTTGTCTCATGTTATAAAGTTTGATAACAAAATAGAAACAAGCCACGTGGATAGACAGTGTGTACACACACACAGAGATATGAATTGATGTTATAACGGTCGTGCTGTCCTGCAAAGACGGTCACTAGTGCTCAGAGTCAACGGCTTTGGAACCTGCTTCAAGCATCAGGTAAGGAAACGTGGCAAATGGCAAGAAGCTCCTGATGCTTCCATGCAACAAAGGGAATACTCTAAAAGGAATAAAGTCAAACCCACCATTTTCTCGTTGTGCTGCTTTTCCTGTTCTATCCTGCGCTGTTGCTCCAGTGCAAGCCGCTCCTGCTGCTCCTGTTGGTTCTTCAGCATCTCCTCATAGAAAGACTTGGAAGGAGGGATGTTGTGTTCACTGAGAAATGACTCCACATGACCCGCCAAGACGAATATCATCACCTACCAGGAGAAACTCTGTAATAGCACTGCAGCTTCCTCAGGCAAAATGAGACAACCACCCCACTGTAAGAACACAACACTTGGGTAGAATTAGACTTCTTTTAAGAAGAGAATCCACTGGTATACTTCCATTACTGAATTTATCAGGGTACCACGTTAAGAATGCTTCCCAATTCTCAGATGCAACCCACTTATTTGGACAAACTGGCATTAAGCACACACACAGCATGGCTGTTGCCCATTCTCTCCACAATGCTATGAGAAGCAAAATTGGCCTGGGGTTCTACCAAATATTAACCATGGAAACAATTAGCTATCTTACACTCCAACAATCCCAAACCCTTCTTGTACTATGAGGCAAAGAGGATAGGCAGCAACATGCTCCTGGCCTTCATAGCAAGGAGCAAACCTTTCCTAACCGTAAATCCACAATTCCCAATAGCCAAAAGAAGATTCCTTTACAGGCGAACCTATTGAATCAGGCAAAGAACGCAGCTGTTTTAAAACTCATCACCGTTCTATCATAACGTGTACAAGCAGTGAGGCTGTCGGCAAGCTAGCGTTCTCTCACATTCAACAGCAACTGGATGTTTCTGCATTACTTGGACTGTGACCCTGAGTTGAAGTTATTTTGCAAGTCCCCAGTTTTCTCACCTCTCCACAGAGATCTTTGGCCTGGTTCACCAGCTCTGTCTGCAACTGGTTCAGCTTTTCATTTGACAGCCCCTTTGTTCTCTTCAGCTCAATTTTTGGAGGTCTGTAGTTAGGACAGAGAAGCAGCATTAGCACTGAACCAAAGAGCCAAGCAGTGGGTAGAACCACACCCACCTCTCCAGCAACTCAGGCTCAATCCTGACCTCCGGCAGTCTGTGTGGAGTTTGCACGCTCTCTCTGTGACTGTCCACCCATAACCCACCTCAAGCAGTTCAGTTTCCTCTCAAATTCCAAAGGTATTGGATGGGGGGGAGGTTGGTAGGTTACACTGTGGTTGGAAATTGCTCTTAGTGTGTAGATGAATGGCAGAATCTAGAGCTCAATGGAACCTAGGGGAGTGAAATGGGATCAATGTCGTTGGGGAGGTGGTGATCCACATGTGGGTTGAAGGGTGCAATCCCATGAAGAGTGATTCTATGAACAATTTGTGCAGTGAACTGACCCTCACCGCAGCCACTGCATCAACTCATTACCACATCGGAAAGAGAGATAGCTCAAAAACAGCACGACCCTCGGGTTGGGCATTTCACTTGGATTTTAATCACTAGCTGCCTCGTTCTCTTTTGGCAAAGCCTTTGTCACCAGCCTCTGTATCGCTAGGTCTCTGTGTCCTACAATACTCCCCAGGTCCCCGTCATTCACGGTCTGTCCTGATCAGGTTTAACTTTCCAAAATGCATTTGTCTGAGTTACATTTCATCAGCCATTGCTTTGCACCCTTTCCCAGTTGTTCTGGATGTTGTCAGAACCTCAGACAACCTTCACTGTCTTCACACTGTCAGTTTTGATGCTATCTGCAAGATTAGTATCCATGACACCTACCTACATTCACATCCAAACCATTAATATAGATGATAAACAACAGTGAACCCAGCACCTATTCCTACAGCATACCACTGGTTACAGGCCTCCAATCTGAAAAGCAACCGTCCAATACTGACTTCTCCCACCAAGCCAATTGGCCAGCTTACCCTGGATCCTTGTGATCTCACCTTCTGGACCAAACTACTGAATCAGACAATGTCTACCACCCTACAGTTGTTAATGATCTTGGTTGGTTCCAAAATCACAAGGTGTGCCACTGTAAACAAAGTCTGTTGGAATAGTAAGGACAATGTTACACAGCAGGAAACCTCTGCCACAAGGTCCCGCATGGGAGGTTAGTTAGGAAGATTCAGTCGCTAGGTATACATGGTGAGGTAGTAAATTGGATTAGACATTGGCTCAATGGGAGAAGTCAGAGAGTGGTAGTGGAGGATTGCTTCTCTGAGTGGAGGCCTGTGACTAGTGGTGTGCCACAGGGATCAGTGCTGGGTCCATTGTTATTTGTCATCTATATCAATGATCTGGATGATAATATGGTAAATTGGATCAGCAAATTTCCTGATGATACAAAGATTGAAGGTGTAGTGGACAGTGAGGAAGGTTTTCAAAGCTTGCAGAGGGATCTGGACCAGCTGAAAAAATGGGTTGAAAAATGGCAGATGGAGCTTAATACAGACAAGTGTGAGGTATTGCACTTTGGAAGGACAAACCAAGGTAGAACATACAAGGTAAATGGTAGGGCACTGAGGAGTGCAGTAGAACAGAGGGATGTAGGAATACAGATGCAAAATTCCCTAAAAGTGGTGTCACAGGTAGATAGGGTCGTAAAGAGAGTTTTTGGTACATTGGCCTTTATAAATCAAAGTATTGAGTATAAGAGTTGGAATGTTATGGTGAGGTTTTATAAGGCAATGGTAAGGCCGTATTGTGTGCAGTTTTGGTCACCAAATTACAGGAAGGATATTAATAAGGTTGAAAGAGTGTAGAGAAGGTTTACAAGGATGTTGAGACTTGAGAAACTGAGTTACAGAGAAAGGTTGAATAGGTTAGGACTTTATTCCCTGGAGCGTAGGAGAATGAGGGGTGATTTGATAGAGGTATATAAAATTATGATGGGTGTAGATAGAGTGAATGCAAGCAGGCTTTTTCCACTGAGGCTAGGGGAGAGAAAAACTAGAGGACATGGGTTAAGGGTGAAGGGGGAAAAGTTTAAAGGGAACATGGGGGGGGGGGGCTTCTTCACACAGAGAGTGTTGGGAGTGTGGAATGAGCTGCCAGATGAAAGAAAAACTTGGAGAGGTGTATGGAGGGATATGGGCCAGGTGCAGGTCAGTGGGACTAGGCAGAAAAATGGTTTGGCACAGCCAAGAAGGGCCAAAAGGCCTGTTTCTGTGCTATAATGTTCTATGGTTCTATGTGATCTGGAAAACAATCACTGTCCCTGTATGGACAATGAGGATTGCTGAAGCTTTGGGAATCACGTGTAATCTTTTAGTGTTCTACAGATGTTGGTCATGAACTGCAAATAGCACAATTACAAATAAGGAGGGACCAGGAGAATATCAAACATGAACTTGGTGTGCAGAGTGAAATTTCAAGATCTTGAAGATTTTGAAATCAAACCTGAAGTGTGGTCGCAGGTTAGAAACAGGCTGTAAGAGGACATAAATTGGCTGGCAGTGTAGGCAGATATTGCCAAGTGAAAGTTAATGGAGGGAAATTTAAATGAAAAGCAAATCCACTGCAGATGCTGGAAATCTGAAATAAAAACAGAAACTGCTGGAAACACCCAGCAGTAGAGGCAGCATCTGCGGAAAGAGGAGAAGAATGAATGTTACTGGCCTAAGAGCCCTCATCAGAACTGGTAGAGAAGAAGAAAATAAGTTGTTCAGAGCAGGGAAGGCCGGAGAGCGACAATGACCAAAACAAAGGGAATATCTTGGACAGGTTGAGACCCGATGGGTTACTGAGGCAATTAGAGACAGATTATGCTTCTTTGTCTATGCTTTTAAAACAAAGGTGATGCCCAGCAGATCTAGCTGTACCAAAAAAAAGGAAACACTGTAAACTCACAGATGGATGATTAGCAGAAATGGTTAGTAGAAAAAGTTACCAAGTTGAAAAGATTAGCTTTATTTGTCACTTATGCATTGAAAGATACAGTGAAATGCGTCATTTGCGTCAACAAACAACACAGTTCAAAGGTGTGCTGGGGGCAGCCCACAAACATCGCTATGCTTCCAGCACCAACAGAGCATGCCCACAAGTTACTAACCCTAATCCATATGTCTTTGGAATGTGGGAGGAAACCTGAGCACTCAGTGGAAAGCCACAATGTCAGGGGAGAGCATGCAAACTCCTGACAGACAGCGGTGGAAATTGAATCCAGATTGCTGGAGTTGTAAAGTGTAACAGTAACCACTTCGCCGCTGTGCCTGCTGCCTACCAATAGGAGATTCAGTCCTGAAAGCTGCAGTAAGACCAGAGGAAAGATAAGATGGCGTTTGTCAGGAGGCCAGAGTGGGAGTAGGGTGGTGAAATAAAGTGGAACGGAAACCACCTCTGACCACCGAACGCTGTACACAGGAAAGGACAAGGCAGATGAGAAACACAACTCCATATGAAAAATGTGTCTGGGTCACTGGACAGTGGGAAAGGAAGAAGTAAACGAACAAGTGTTGAATCTCCTAAGATTGAATAGGGAAGTGCCCAGGAGGCAAGAGAATATTTGGTGGGGACAGAAGAGAGGACCAGGAACTTGCAAAAAGAGGAGACACTTCAAATTAGTAAAAGGCAAGAGCAGCAGTAAAATCTTGTTAGAGTTGGCAGAAGGATAATCCATTGAATGGGGAGGCTGAAAAGGAAACTGAGGACTGAAGGAACTTTGTTTCATTCTGTCCAGGAGAGCAAGGATAGACTAGTCAAGGATTCTGCCCACTATGGTGGATAGGAATCCATGGTTCAGGAGGAAGGAAAGAAATATTTCAGAGGCACTTTCATAGAAAGCTTTTATTTCACAGAAACATGAAGTTATAGACAAAAGGAGCCCTGTCATATGACATAGGCTACTACCATTAAGCTTCTTGGCAAATTTTTCTCCGAAGCGGTTTGCCTTTGCCTTCTTCTAGGCAGTACCTTTACAGGATGGCACAGCAAGGCCCACTGACTCTAGGACAGCAGTTGTACTAGACACGTCCTCTCACTAGATTACAAATGAGCAACACGACACAAGCTAGGATTTAACCTTAAGGCCACATGGATGCCCATCTGGAAAGCAGTAACACGATGACAGGCATCGAAGAGCACTGGAAGGTCAAAGATATGGCTGTCGTTTTATTTGTGAAGCAATAGGTAGTACATTTGAAGAGGCAGCATGGATTTCACACTAAAGAGGAAAATTGTTGAGAGGGAGGAAGTGAAAAACGAAATCTGTCAGAGAGAAGTACACAGGAGAGCTGTGGCTTTTCCCAAAGAGGTTTCATGTAGGGAAGAAACATGATAAACAATTGAACAGTGAATAAAGGTCAGCTTGCACTGCTCTCTCTCACATGGGCATCCATTCCGCAGCAAATTAACCATCTGAAGACTTTGGAAGGAAACCCATGCAGTGAGATGGAGAATGTTCACACTACAGACAGCCATGACCAAGGTCAGAATCAAACCCAAATCACTGAAGCCATGCAGTTTATTCCTTAAAATACCATATCTAAACTCATCTCACAATTCCAGATGAAGCCTTTCACTCTCCTGTGAGTGTAGGCCACTCAGTGTGTATATGAGTGGCAGAATCGGGGGTGGGGGGGGGAGTGGAGTTGATGGGGTGAATGCAATGCGATTCACGTAAGATTACTGTAAAAGAATGCGTGATGGTGAAAATTCAGTGGCTGCAAGACCTCATTCCATGATGTATCATTTCATACCCATCAAACCTTCATCAATGTCCTCTGATTACAGGAATCATTACATCAAGCCTCTCTCTCACTGCTTCCTGCACCCATGCAGAGTTCATCAACTCTGCCTCCAGCTCCCACCCTGCCCTTAAATTTACCTGGTCCATTTCCGACATTTCCCTCCCCTTTCTCAATCTGTCTGTCTCTATCTCTGGAGACAGCATATCTACTGATGTCTATTATAAACCCACTGACTCTCACAGCTACCTGGACTATACCTCTTCCCACCCTGTTACATGTAAAAAAACACCATCCCCTTCTCTCAATTCCTCCGTCTCCATCACATCTGCTCTCAGGATGAGGCTTTCATTCTAGAATGAAGAAGATGTCCTCCTTTTTCAAAGAAAGGGGCTTCCCTTCCTCCAACATCAACACTGCCCTCAACCGCTTCTATTTCACACAAGTCTGCCCTCACTCAATTCTCCCACCACCCCACCACGGATAGGGTTCATCTTGTCCTCACCTACCACCTGACCAGGCTCTGCATCCAGAACATAATTCCTTGTAACTGCTGCCATCTCCAACGGGATCCCACCACCCAGTACTTCCTTCCCTCCTCAAACCACCACATTTTCTGCAGGGATCGCTGCCTATGTGTCTCCCTTGTCCATTTGTTCCTCCCTGTATATTGTTGAGACCTGACACAGATAGGGAGACACCTACACTCTGTCTGCCAGGAAAAGAGGGATCTCCCAGTGGCCACCCATTTTAATTCCACCTCCCACTCCACCATGTCAGTCCATGGCCTCCTTCTACCGTCATGATGGGGCCACACTCAGGGTGGAGGAGCAACACCTTATATTCCATCTGGGTAGCCTCCAACCTGATGGCATGAACATCGATTTCTTGGGTAGCCTCCAACCTGATGGCATGAACATCGATTTCTTGAACTTCCAGTAATTCCACCCCCCCCCCCCCCCACAACTCCGTCACCACCCCCTTTCCCTCTCTCACCTTATCTCCTCACTTGCCCATCGCCTTCCTCTGGTGCTTCTCCCCCTTTTCTTTCTTCCACGGCCTTGTGTCCTCTCCTGTTAGATCCCCACTTCTCCAACTCTGTATCTCTTTCACTACTCAACTTCCCAACTCTTTACTCACTCCTCCTCCCCCTCACTGTTTCACCTATCACCTCGCGGTTCTTTCTTCCCTCCTCCCACTTCCTTACTCTGACTCCTCATCTCTTTTTCCAGTCCTAATGAAGGGTCTCGGCACAAAACACTGACCGTACTCTGTTCCACGGACGCTGCTGAGTTCCTCCAGCATTTTGTGTGTGTTGCACGGATTTCCAGCATCCGCGAGTTTTCTCTTGTCTATGAAGGACATGACAAGAGAAAACTCGCGGATCATCCTCCAAGCAACATAACTCCAGACAGACTTCTAGCACTAGTCTGGTAAGACAACGGCTCTGCGCATGACCACAAGGAACTGAATACAGCTCAGTACATCACGGAAACCAGTCTCTGCTCTACGTCTCACTGCTTCAGTAATCATCGACCCCATCCCACCCTGAGCATCCTCTCTTCTCCCATCTCCCATCCAGCAGAAGATACAAAAACCTGAAAGCACATCCCGCCGGACTCATGGACCGCTTCTGTCCTGCAGTTATCAGACTCTTGAACAGAATTTTGTACAATAAAATGGACCGCTGACCTCACATTCTACTTGTGATAATCCTGCACCTTACTGTTTATCTGCTCTGCACTTTCTCTGTCACTGTTACACTCTATTCTGCATTGTTACTGTTCTACCTCAATGCACTGTGTCATGATCTGATCTGTATGAGTCTCTGTATCTTGGTACGTGTAACATTAACAAACCAGCAAACAGTAGTGCCCATGATATTTCACAAGTATTCCAATAACATTTTAAAACAGGTGTTTTATTTCCAACACACTAAACCTCCAAAAGTTTTTTTTAACATCCTCATCATCTCCTAGCCCAGCACTCCCTGGGCATCTTGACTAGCAGATAACCCCCTGGGCTTGACTGCACAATTTATGAAACAGAAGAACAACTTGCACCAAATTCCAAAGAGTCTGATACGGTAATAACAAAGAACTCACGCATCCGGATAGTTGGGTAGGCAAGTAACATGCAAGTCCACTGCCACATGGCTATCTTCAACACTGTCCACTCCCCGAGGGTGCAGCGCAATACAGATTTCAGGGGGGCGTTTCACCTGGAACACAAACGAGGGTTCACATTCATTAGCAAGAGCAAAGAAAGACGTCTCCGTCCCGAGCTAAGAACGACAAACTACAGCTACTGAAAAGTTGCTTTGCTACATGCAAATATCAAGGATGCACTGACTAATTACAAAGATATGCATAGAGACACAAGAGACCGCAGATGTGGAGCAGCAAACAATCTGCTCTGGGCACTCAGCAGCATCTGTGGAGGGGAAGGAATTGTCAAGACCCTGTAGCAGGACCTGAGAATGAGATAACAGTTCCCTGCAGGTCTGGGATCACACTGTTAACTGATCCCAGCTCTCGGACATCCACCAGTGAGAAAAGGCACTTCATAAATGATGCCACGTTGCTGATGGCATCATGGACACACACAAAAACGTTAAAATAATTCCTCATGTTATAACGCTGAGAAACAAAGGATTTTTGAAGCATTGGTTAATTGGTAACTTCAAAGTTAAAAGTTGGAAGTACATTTACCGTAGATTCCGGATTATAAGCCGCTACTTTTTTCCCACATTTTGAACAGCTTTGAACTCTGCGGTCTATAATCCAGAGCGGCTAATACATGGTTTTTTTTCATGCCGCCTCGTAAACATTTTGCCTCGTAACAGTAGACCAATAAAATTGATGAGTAGTTCACAGAGGTCCAATGAAATTGTACGATAAATCAAGCGCACTTTCACAATTAAATTATTGTAAATCAGTCATTTGTACTCACCCTCATCAACATGGAAAATACTCGAAGAAAAGCAAGACCCGAGCGCGTCAGACCCGATTAGACCCGATCGCAATGCGCAAGCGTCAGACCCGATTAGACCCGAGCGCATTGCGCAAGCGCGTCAGACCCGATTAGACCCGATCGCATTGCGCAAGCGTGTCAGACCCGATTAGACCCGATCGCAATGCGCAAGCGTCAGACCCGATTAGACCCGATCGCATTGCGCAAGCGTCAGACCCGATTAGACCCGATCGCATTGCGCAAGCGTGTCAGACCCGATTAGACCCGATCGCAATGCGCAAGCGTCAGACCCGATTAGACCCGATCGCATTGCGCAAGCGTCAGACCCGATTAGACCCGATCGCAATGCGCAAGCGTCAGACCCGATTAGACCCGATCGCATTGCGCAAGCGTCAGACCCGATTAGACCCGATCGCATTGCGCAAGCGTCAGACCCGATTAGACCCGATCGAAAACGCTGCTTTTAAGTTAAAGTCGATCAATAACTTTTCCTGGTAGGCTGCAGTATATATATTTTTACCAGTCGCTAGGAGATATTGGAATGTTGTTCGTGCTGTTCAGTAAAAAAGAATATGCAACGTAATTTGTGTTACCGATACGTATGTATATTTAAAAGTAGCGGTGCGGCCTAAAATCCGGTGCGGCCTTTACAATTAAAAAATTGATTTTATTTCTAAAATTAGAGCCTGCGGCTTTTAATCAGGTGCGCTCTGTAGTCCGGAATCTACGGTACTATCAATGTATACTCTACACAATCTTGAGATTCGTCTCCTTACAGGCAGCCACGAAACAAAGGAACCCAACAGAACCCATTACAAAAAGACCGTCATACACCCAGTGTGCTGGGAAAAAAATGTGCAAACAATAAAAGAAAGCAACTACTGTCAAGATGAATCCACACTCAGGTTGGAGGAACAACACCTTATATACCGGCTGGGTAGCCTCCAACCTGGTGCATGATCATTGATATCTCCTCAAAATATCCATGGTATTTCTGTGTCTGACCAACATGTTATTGCGTTTGTTACATTGATAGCTAGGAGAGCCATCTTGCTGAAATGGAAGGATATATCAGCTCCTACTTTGTCACAATGGTTCTCTCAAGTGATGCTGTGTCTTAGCTTGAAGGAAATTAAAGTCAAACCTTTGAACCTTTATTTGATTTTGAGAAGAGGTGGGGCTCATTTGCTCGTTATTATCATTTCAGTTAACTGATAGATTTCCTCCACGATCTAAAAGTAAATTCTTTTTGATATATCTTTTTTTCTTGTTGGCGGTTTGATGCTTATTTTTAGAAGCTTTTTGTATGACGCATGGCTCCGGGGTTGTATCCCAAATGGGTTTCTTTTTCCCCCCCTCACTTTTCTTGCTTAGTAGGGTTTTCTGTTAATTCAGAAAAATTTTCAATCCTTAAGATAATTTGTTCTTTTTTGAGGCATTGTAAGTGTTGTTACTTCGATGTACTTGTGCTATTTTTGAATAATAATAAAATTATTTGAAAAGATCATTGATTCCTCTAACTTCGGTTAATGCCCCTCCTCCTCTTATTACCCCATCCCTTATTTTATTTATTCCCTCTCTCTCTTTTCTCTCTGTCCCTCTCACAATCACTGCTTGCCTGTTCTCCATCTCCCTCTGGTGCTTCCCTCCCCCTTTCTTTCTCCCTAGGCCTCCCGCCCCATGATCCTTTCCCTTCTCCAGCTCTGTACCCTTTTGCCAATCAACTTTCCAGCTCTTAGCTTCATCCCTCCCCTTCCTGTCTTCTCCTATCATTTCGGATCTCCCCCTCCCCCTCTCAAATCTCTTACTATCTCTTCTTTCAGTTAGTCCTGACGAAGGGTCTCGGCCCGAAACGTCAACTGTGCTTATTCCTATAGATACTGCCTGGCCTGCTGCATTCCACCAGCAGTTTGTGTGTGTTGCTCGAACTTCCAGCATCTGCAGATTTCCTCATGTTAACATTGAGAACTATAGTTCACAAAAGTGAGTTCACATCCATGAAGCCAGGCGCCAATTTGTTGCAGACCACAGCCTCAGTTCAGCATAGCGGCGAGTAAACCTCGCAGAGCAGCCAGCTGAACGTCAGCCCATCCCTTTCTTCTGGCCACGACGTCCTGGTCTTTTCAATCTGGCACAGCACATAAATTAGCCAAACCTTGGGTTGTTCCTCACTCTCAGGCCCGGGTCCTGCCACTTCAATTCAGCCTGTCCCCAACCTTCCCAATCTTGTTTGGCACTTACACGGAATGCTCTTCTATGTTCCTCACTGAAGCGCCCATTCCCCTTGTGTGGACTGAGAGTAAAGAGGGTTTATGAGGCTTTGGGATTACACAGTGTGGTGCAGTACAGATCAGTATCTGCTGACTGCCCACTGATTCACAACAACGCCCATTTTCACTAACTGGATCTGGTCTTAGTCCATCACAGCTTGCATGCACTGTCATAAAAAAGCAACGGAAGGTTCTCCCTTCTAACCCTCAATCACCCTGCTCAATCCTCCTTGCACAGCTGCCCTCTCCCACCTACAATGCTCTTGTTCACTCTTTACTCCCTCCATCCTTCTGCCCCGTCCTCACTCTGCATCTCTCCACCCTGCTCCTCTCTCCTTACCCTCTACTCCTCCCCACTCCTTGGCTTCTACCCCTTTCCAAAGGAAATGGGGCTCCCAATCTTTTTTATGCCATGAAACTCTACCATTAACTAAGGGGTCTGTAAACCCCAGGTTGGGAACCCCCCCCCCAATCTCCTACCCTTCCTCAATAATGCTCCCATCAATCTCTATCCACTTCTCCTGACATTACTCCTCACCACAAACCCCTACCCACCCCCAGTCTCTCCAACCTCTTCTTCGACCAATGTAAGCCCCTGGCCTCCTCTTCTTCTCTCCTACTTACCCTTCCCCCATCTACACCTACTCCACCCTTCTACCCCTCATTTACCTCTGCTCCTCCAATCCTCCTGTTTCCCATCCAACCCCCCTTCCTCTTCCATCTACCTCCCTATGACATTCTCTCCTGATCTCCCTCTCCTTTTCCTTTCCTCCCAACACTCCACTCTTCACTATATGCTCCTTCCCCATTCCCACCACCACCTGTTCCCTCCTTTCTTCCTCCCTCCACCCACTTTCCCCATTCCCCCACCTTTCTCTCTCCAAGACCTATCTCCACTCCTCCTCACCTCCATCCCCACCATCCCTCCTCTCCTCTCCTCTCCACTCCCCCTCCCAGACACTCCCTCGGCCCCTCCACTGTCCCACCCTCATCCCTAGCCCGCCCCAAACTCCCCTTATCCCCATTTCCCCTTCCAACCCTCTCCCCTCCGCCTCACCTTCCACGGGTCCTGCTCACGCAGGTCTCCGAAGTCCCGGCCATAGATGGCGTTCAAGACCTGCACCTCGTTTTCCTGAACGTCTGCGTAGCTCTCGGACTCCTCCAGACTCATAGCCGCCGCAACCACCGCGCCTCCTCCTGTCGGCCCGGGCCGGGAGTCCGGCGGCCTCCCCGTCTCCCACAGCTCCAGGCCAGCGTTTCGCCGAGCGGCAGCCGCTCGCTCCTCGGCATCACGGCGGGACCGCTGAGCCAGGCGCCTCCCCCGGAACCAGCGCGGCCTTCCGGGTCACGCAGGGGACGGCTCCCCCGCCGCCATGGGGCAGCGGACCTACTGGGCAGGCTGTCCGCATTAATATTGACAGCATCCGAACATGTCCTGTTGAAGGGTCTCGGCCTGAAATGTCGACTGGACTCCTCTGCCCGGCTTACTGAGTTCCTCCAGCATTTTGTGTGTGTTGCTTTGGATTTCCAGCGTCTGCAGACTTGTTTCTAACAAGTTGCATCACTGTGTGGTACAGAAATTGCTCTGCAATGGACAGCAGGGCTCTACCACAGCTATAGCTAAACCTGCCCTACGCCTCACCGGAACCAGAACACTCGCCATCGAGGACAAGGCGCTGGACATATCTTAAGGAATCACACCCACCTTGCTCATGGTCTGTTTGTCCCACTCCCATCAGGGAGGGGGCTACGTAGCGCCCATGCCAGGGCCACCAGACTCAATATAACAGTTACGTCCCACAAGCCCGATCAACACCTCCATCTATTAACCTACCCCATCCATGTATTGTGTTTTTATGCTTGTTGTTATATGCTGTATTGGATCGAGAGTCAGAATAATTTTGTTCTCTTTCACACTGGTTTACTGATGAATGCAATACACTTGAATCTTTAAAAAGCCAGAACGCTAGAGCAGATTTGGACAATATTACACGAGTACAACAGATCAAGCACCTTTGTTTCGGAACATCCGTTTTGCTCAGGCGACAGGAACATTTACCAGGGCACTGGGGAAACCCCCTCACCTGAGGACCAACAGAGATTGTCCTCTGACAGGACTCAGCACTGCACTGGAACGTCAGTCAAGAGTATGAACTCTGGAGTGATACTTGAGGTGATCTTATTTAGAGTTGAGAGCCCCTCCCAGGATAGCTGCTGATTGCTGTCCCTGGCAGTAACATGTCTTCCATTCACAACCCACTGTTGTCTAGACGGGCACCTGATTCACCCAGTAATGTCTGGCAAGCTGTGATGGATCCCAGTCTCACCTTTCCCCTTCAGTAATCCATCACAGCTTGCCTTTCCTGCACTCCCTTCACTTCAACTTGCAATTTAAACTGAGTGTCAATCAGGCAAACAAGAGAAGTACTGAAATAGAAAGGATTAAAGACTGTATTCAAGATGTATCTAGACTAGAAGTGTATTTTTTTTAAACTGTTGATACCAGAGATTTAAATACAAGTAATTCTGATGAAGAGTCTGAAATATTAAACTGTTTTATATAATCCATATGATCATATACTGTATATAGAGGAGCAGAATTAAACCATCAAGTGTGCTCCGCCATTCCATCATAGCTGATTTATTATCCCTCAACCCCATTCTCCAGCCTTCTCCCAATAACCTTTGATCTCTTTACTAACCTATTAACCTCTGCTTTAAATATACCCGATGACTTAGCAATGAATTCCCCAAGTTCACCATCCTCCGGCTAAAGATATTCCTCATTTCTGTTGTAAAGGGACATCCTTCTATTCTAAGGCTGTGCCCCCGGGTCCTAGACTTCCCCTCTATAGGAAGCATCATCTCCTCATCCATTCTATCTAGCCCTTTCAATGTTTCAATGAGATCCACTCTCACTCTCCTGAGCTCTAGCGAGGGCAGGTCCACAGCTATCAAACACTCCTCATATGATAACCTTGCAGAAGCAAACCTCCTCTGGACCATCTCCAATGCCATCACATGCTTTCTTAGATAAGACGGTGGTGCAGCCTGTCAGACATCTGGTACATCTGTAGAAACTTTTGAGTGTTTTAGGTGCTAAACCAAATCTCCTCAAACTCCTAATGAAATATAGCCATTGTCTTGCCTTCTTTATAGCTACATCAATATGTTGGGACCAGGTCAGATCCTCAGAGATATGGACACCAGGAACATGAAATTGCTCACTCTCTCCACTTCTGATCCCTCTATGAGAACTGGTGTGTGTTCCCTCATCTTATCCTTCCTGAAGTCCACAATCAATTCTTTGGTCTTGCTGACATTGAGTGTAAGGTTGTTGCTGTGTGTTACGTACCCCGTAACTGGGTGTCTAACCAGCAGAGAAAGAAGTATCCATTGGAGTCTGGTACTATTTTCAAACAGTGTTTATTAGTAAAATATACAAATCAATATCAACAATGCAAATATACAGATAATACACGTTAGCAATACTAAGCCTAAAAGTGTGGGTATAATAATAATCAATAATAAACAAGCTCTATCGATGTCTAGGGGATAATGAACTGTCATTTATAAGTATAAAGTTCGTTCAGTTCATACGGGCTGAGGTAGTTGTTGGTTGTGGTGTTGTAATCATTGGAGAGAGAGAGCGAGCAAACAGTAACAGCTACAGTCAGGCAAACTTTCCTTTACGTTCTTGATCCGTCGATGTGTTGTGGCCATTCAGGTATGACCCCTCTGTCCTTCAGCTAGACCGTTCTTCTGTGGTGGACTCGTCACCCAGGCAAGGGCAGACACACACATAAGCCCCCAACGGCCTTGCTATAAACACTATGAGTTAAACTGACCGATCCTTTGTTCGGTCCCCGATGCCCCACACCTTCTCGTGGGTTCCAACACTCAAGCAGTGCTCAATAGTGTGTCTCCTGGTGTGTCTGAGGGGTGTCTGCCCAGACCTCACTTTTGTCCCTACTCACGGGGTCTCAGGTGTCAATCAATTTTGAATGGCTTAGTCCATCAAACCAGCCCACTCCGGCTGTCCACTGAGGAATTTTAATGAACAGAATAGTATAAGGTAAACAATCCTCTCAGAAGCCATAAGTCTTTCAGAAGTCATAATATGGTGAATCAACAAGTCTCTCTCCCCCTGCTTTATCTCTCTCTTATCTGTAGCAGATGTTCCAGTTCCAGCATGTTTCCCCTTACATCTCTCTCTCATTAGCAGCATAGCAACAGTAACGGTTTGTGATTCTCCTTGGGGTGGGGGGACATGGGCAACTCTGCACCCTTCTGCCCGTCAGAGCTGTTCATCCTTCTTAACACTGTGACAACACTCAACTAACTAGTATATCTCATTCCTGTACACCCTCTCATCACAATCTGAGATTTTGCCAACAATGTTTGCATCATCATCAAATTTATAGATGGCATTTGAGCTAAGCCTAGCCACACAACCATGGATATAGAGAAAGTAGAGCAGTAGGCTAAGCACACACCCCTGAGGTGTGCCAGTGTTGATCATCAGCAAGATGTTATTAGCAATCTACACAGATTGTGGTCTTCTGGTTAGGAAGACAGACAGACATACTTTATTGATCCCGAGGGAAATTGGGTTTTGTTACAGTCGCACCAACCAAGAATATTGTAGAAATATAGCAATATAAAACCATAAATAATTAAATAATAATAAGTAAATTATGCCAAGTGGAAATAACTCCAGGACCAGCCTATTGGCTCAGGGTGTCTGACACTCCGAGGGAGGAGTTGTAAAGTTTGATGGCTACAGGCAGGAATGACTTCCTATGATGCTCAGTGTTACATCTCGGTGGAATGAGTCTCTGGCTGAATGTACTCCTGTGCCTAACCAGTACATTATGGAGTGGATGGGAAACATTGTCCAAGATGGCATGCAGTTGGACAGCATCCTCTTTTCAGACAACACCGTCAGAGAGTCCAGTTCCAACCCCACAACATCACTGGCCTTACGAATGAGTTTGTTGATTCTGTTGGTGTCTGCTACCCTCAGCCTGCTGCCCCAGCACACAACAGCAAACATGATAGCACTGGCCACCACAGACTCGTAGAACATCCTCAGCATCGTCCGGTAGATGTTAAAGGACCTCAGTCTCCTCAGGAAATAGAGACGGCTCTGACTCTTCTTGTAGACAGCCTCAGTGTTCTTTGACCGGTCCAGTTTATTGTCAATTCGTATCCCCAGGTATTTGTAATCCTCCACCATGTCCACACTGACCCCTTGGATGGAAACAGGGGTCACTGGTGCCTTAGCCCTCCTCAGGTCCACCACCAGCTCCTTAGTCTTTTTCACATTAAGCTGCAGATGATTCTGCTCACACCATGGATACAAGTCAAGGATACAATTACAATCAACTCTTTAGAAAGAGGTGACATGAGACTGGAAGATGTAGAATCCTTGTGGGTAGAGTTAAGAAACTGTAAGGGTAAAAAGACCCTGATGGGAGTTATATATAGGTCTCAGAACAGTAGCCAGGATGTGGGGTACAAACTACAATGGGAGATAGAAAAGAAATGTAAAAAGGGACACACACAAAATGCTGGTGGAACACAGCAGGCCAGGCAGCGTCTATAGGAAGAAGCACTGTTGACGTTTTGGGCCGAGACCCTTCGTCAGGACTAACTGAAAGAAAAGATAGTAAGAGATTTGAAAGAAGGAGGAGGAGGGGGAAATGCGAAATGGTACGAGAAGACCGGAGGGGGTGGGGTGAAGTTAAGAGTTGGAAAGGTGATTGGCAAAAGGGATACAGAGCTGGAGAAGGGAAAGGATCATGGGATGGGAGGCCGAGGGAGAAAGAAAGGGGGAGGGGAGCACCAGAGGGAGATGGAGAACAGGCAGAGAGAGGGAAAAAAGGGGGGGGGGGGAATAAATAAATCAGTGATGGGGTAAGAAGGGGAGGAGGGGCATTAACGGAAGTTTGAGAAGTCAATGTTCATGCCATCAGGTTGGAGGCTACCCAGCCGGTATATTAGGTGTTGTTCCTCCAACCTGAGTGTGGCTTCATTTTGACAGTAGAGGAGGCCATGGATAGACATATCAGAATGGGAATGGGACGTGGAATTAAAATGTGTGGCCACTGGGAGATCCTGCTTTCTCTGGCGGACAGGGCGTAGGTGTTCAGCGAAACGGTCTCCCAGTCTGCGTCGGGTCTCACCAATATATAAAAGGCCACACCGGGAGCACCGGACGCAGTATACCACACCAGCCGACTCACAGGTGAAGTGTCGCCTCACCTGGAAGGACTGTCTGGGGCCCTGAATGGTGGTGAGGGTGGAAGTGTAAGGGCAGGTGTAGCACTTGTTCCGCTTACAAGGATAAGTGCCAGGAGGGAGATCAGTGGGATGGGATGGGGGAGACGAATGGACAAGGGAGTCGCGTAGGGAACGATCCCTGCGGAAAGCAGAAAGGGGGGGGGGAGGGAAAGATGTGCTTGGTAGTGGGATCCCATTGGAGGTGGCAGAAGTTACGGAGAATTATACGTTGGACCCAGAGGCTGGTGGGGTGGTAGGTGAGGGCAAGGGGAACCCTATCCCAAGTGGGGTGGCAGGACGATGGGGTGAGGGCAGACGTGCGGGAAATGGGAGAGAGGCGTTTGAGAGCAGAGTTGATGGTGGATGAAGGGAAGCCGCTTTGTTTAAAAAAGGAAGACATCTCCTTCGTCCTGGAAAGAAAAGCCTCATCCTGAGAGCAGATGCGGCAGAGACGAAGGAATTGCGAAAAGGGGATGGCATTTTTGCAAGAGACAGGGTGGGAAGAGGAATAGTCCAGGTAGCTGTGAGAGTCTGTAGGCTTATGGTAGACATCAATAGATAAACCGTCTCCAGAGCTGGAGACAGAAAGATCAACAAAGGGGAGGGAGGTGTCGGAAATAGACCAGGTAAATTTGAGGGTAGGGTGAAAGTTGGAGGCAAAGTTAATGAAGTCAACAAGCTCAGCATGCGTGCAGGAGGCAGCACCAATGCAGTCATCGATGTAGCGAAGGAAAAGACTTCTCTAACTTCCGTTAATGCCCCTCCTCCCCTTCTTACCCCATCCCTGATTTATTTATTTTCCCCCTCCCCCTTTTTGTTCTTTCTCTGCCTGTTCTCCATCTCCCTCTGGTGCTCCCCTCCCCCTTTCTTTCTCCCTAGGCCCCCCGTCCCATGATCCTTTCCCTTCTCCAGCTCTGTATCCCTTTCGCCAATCACCTTTCCAACTCTTAGCTTCACCCCTCCCCCTCCGGTCTTCTCCTAACATTTTGCATTTCCCCCTCCGCCCCCTACTTTCAAATCTCTTTAAAAAAAAATTTTTTTAATTGCGTTTTCAAATGATTACAGTAGGAAAGAAAAAAAAATTATCAACCCTTCCCTCCTCCCCTTAACCCCTCCCCCCGTTACGAATGTGCCACAACTCTGAGGGGCCGAAGGGTACAAAGTAGCCCCCTCCTTTTTGAGAATCGCAAGATCGCTATTAATTCGGGTCTGGAACCCAGGAAATGAGAGAGAATCCTCAAGGTTTTGGAACGTGTCCTGGCCTCCGAAAGGCGGAACCATGGATACCGGCCATTGTCTCTTGGAGACGGAATTGTGTATTGAGTACTGTACTATTCATTGAAGCCCTCAGGGGATGACCAGAGTGGGCTGGTTGAGGGATTGCATCATCCCAACCTGATTGACATCTGAGACCCCGTGAGTAAGGATAAAAGAGGGTCTGGGGGACAACCTCTTCAGACACACCAGGAGAAACGTATGAGATCAGTGGGGACTTGTGTGTGTGTCCATCCTTGCCTGGGTGACAAGTCCTCCATGGAACGGCCTCACTAAAGGACGAATACAGATCAAGATCGGATAAAGGAAAGCCAGCAAGTTTCTAAAAATCTCTCTCTCTCCAACAAAAGGCTGCAGCCTGCATGAACTGAGTGACTTTTATATTTCCATCGGACAATACATTATCCCCTAGACAATGATAGAGCTATTTCTTATTGATTATTATTATACCCGCACTTTTAGATTTAGTATTGACGACGTATATTATCTGTATGCTTGCATTGATATTATTTTTGTGTATTTTTACTAATAAATACTGTTAAAAATAGTACCATCAGACTTCAACGGACCTCTCTATCTTTGCTGGTAAGTGACCCAGTTACGGGGTTCGCAACAAAGTGGGGGCCTCGTCTCGAGATTTGATACCAAATTGTAGGGTCAGTGAATCGGGCTTAAGTCCAAACGTGGGTCTGGTTGCGCGGGTAGCCAGACAGGAAACCAGCAAAGATGGACGTGGATGAATTTATAGAAAACCCGACTCTGGAGGCACTAGAGGCGGCCACAAAGTCGGACTTGATAAATATTGCGAAAGGACTAAACCTCGCAGAGGTGAGGTTGTCAATGAAAAAGCGGGAGGTGCGGAGGGCTATAACTCAGTACTATATTGTGAAGAATGTGTTTTCAGCTGAGGTATTGGAAAATATCCCTGAAAAGGCACCAGCTAGTGGGACGGCTCAGTTAGAGTTGGAGAAATTAAGGTTGGAACATGAAATTAAGTTAAAACAGCTGAAAAGGAAAAAGAAAGAGCCGTAAAGGAAAAAGAGCAAGACAGAGCGGAGAAACAGAGGGAGCATGAAATTAGGTTAAAAGAGCTGGAAGCAGAGGAGAGGGAGGCAGAGAAACAGAGGCAACATGACTTGGATATGGAGAAGTTAAGGCAAGAGCGAAGAGCTCAAGGGTCAGACCGAGAGGAGCGGTTTAATGTTAGTCGGGAGTTTAGGTTAGTACCTCCGTTCGAGGAGACGGATGTTGATAGTTATTTCTTGCATTTTGAAAAGGTGGCAGTGAATCAGAAGTGGCCCAGAGATCAGTGGGTGGCGTTGTTACAAAGTGTGTTAAAAGGGAAGGCACAATGGGCATATGCGGCATTGTCCATTGAGGAGGAAGAGTCGGAGAATTATGAGAAAGTAAAGGAGGCCATTCTTCGGACCTATGAATTGGTACCTGAAGCCTATAGACAAAAGTTCAGAAATTTAAAGAAAGGGTGGAATCAGACATATACAGAGTTTGCCTATGAGAAGGGTGTGCTCTTGGATCGCTGGTGTGCAGCAGAAATAGTGGAAGAAGATTTTTGGTATCTCAGGGAGTTAATTCTGATTGAGGAATTTAAAGGTTGTGTTTCGGATGATATCCGGATGTATTTGAATGAGAAGCCGAATAAGTCCATCTCCAAATTTGCTAGGTTTGCAGATGAATATGCCCTAACCCACAAGACAAAGTTGTCCTCGAATAAAAGTTACCAGAGAGACCGTGGGAACGGTAGAGAAAGCCCGCCGGCTGAGGCAGAGGTCCCGACGGGAGCTAGTGGTAAAATTGAGGAGGAGAGGCAAGACGGCAGGAGAGGTCCTGGCTTGACCTGTTTTAATTGTGGAAAGGTGGGTCATATTGCATCTAGGTGCTCCGAGGAAGGAGACAGGAAAATGGAAAGCAGCAGTCCCTATAGGATGTGCTGTGGTGATCAGTAAATCGACGAGAGAGCCCCAGGTAGACAGAGTACGAGAAGGGTCTGAGAAATGTATTTCAGAAGGAACCGTGTCTGTGAGAGAGGGAGACACACCAGTTCCAGTGCAGATCTGGAGAGACACGGGAGCTGAACTGTCATTGATTAGCAGTAAGGTACTGGATTTTGGTCGCAAGACTGGAATGGTAGCTTTGAGAGGCATAGGAAAAGGGACAGAAGCGGTGCCCTTGCATAGGATCATTATAAATTGTGAGCTGGTATCTGGACCAATTGAAATAGGGGTGCGATCAGAATTCTCAAGAACTGACGTGGACGTCCTTCTGGGTAACGATTTAGCCGGTGGTAAGGTTTGGTCAGCAATGAAGCTGACGAGCCAGCCTGTGAGTGTTGAGGTCCCGCCCCTAGATTCCAAGATCTATCCCGCATG
Source organism: Hemitrygon akajei (assembly GCF_048418815.1). Classification (NCBI taxonomy): domain Eukaryota; kingdom Metazoa; phylum Chordata; class Chondrichthyes; order Myliobatiformes; family Dasyatidae; genus Hemitrygon; species Hemitrygon akajei. The sequence goes on from NC_133126.1 coordinate 94,426,250, forward strand.
CGCGATCACTCGCAGCATGTCGAGAAAGGCAGCTGAGAAAGAGACCAGTTTAAATCAGGCCAGTATCGATTTGGCCGAGACGTTTTTACCGACCCTGTACCAAGAGGGGTTAGAGGGTGGTAAAACGGAGAATAGGAAAGTGAAAGAGAGTAAGGGAGAGGAGGTAGTCCTGCCCTTAGCCAGGAGGAAATTTATAGAGGCACGAAGTAAAGATGAGAAACAGATAAGGCTGTTAAAAGGTCCAGGGTTGGACATGGATGATCTGTCTGGTTTGGCAGAACTGTTTGAAGAAGTTGAAAATTCTAAAGGTGTTCCCGATAATGAAATGAGGGCAGTCCTAGATGAAAAGGATGCCATTACCTTGAAGAAGTCTGCTGGGTTGGCAGATGAGGTTGTTTCAGCCCACGGGGTTGAGTTTACTCCGGAAGGGAGTTGCCCAGAGAGTAGCTGGGAGGATCAGGGGAATTTAGAATTTGAAAAGGGTACGGGTATTGAAAACCTGGAAGAGGCAGATGTCCCGTTTGAGTGTGTCCAAGATGTGGATGCACGTGGTCCTGAACCTAGTAATGGAGCTCAGAAAAAGTCTGAGGTATTTGATTCAGTTGAAAAGGAATGCAGTCCTTGTGGGTCAGATGGACTTGGTTCAGTGAAGAAAGGGTTAACCTTGGTAATAGTGGGAAGTGAGAATTCCCAGTTGTTTGTGTTCGAAGGTGTGTTAAAAGTTAGTGAGAAGATAAGAGGTGGTGAGGTGAATATTATTATTGAAGGAAAAGGGAAAAGTGTAGTTCCTAACTTGAATGAAGAAAATTTAAAGTCTGGATTGATGTCAGAAGCAGCAACCAGGCTACAGGGACAATGGCTTGGTAACACGGTGCCTGCGAATCAATTACAGGTTGATTTGGAATGTAAAGGTGCCCCACACGCTATTGTTATTCAAGAGTGTGCTGTGAAGAGGCAGAATCTGAAATGCTGTTTGGACCAAGAATTTAAACTGAAAACTAATAGCATGAAGGGTCCTGAAGAGAAAACTAGCAACTTGCTTAAAATTAAAGAATTGTGTGGAAATTCGGAAAATGGTCTAAGTTTGGAACACATTGTTGATAAAATAACTCCTATGAAAGGAGCATGCGAAAACCTATTCCACACTAGTATACAAGTTAACCACGTGGGAGTTAACTGGAAAAGGGGCGAGGGTTGACGGGATGCCATTTTAACTAACAGGATCCGGTTTAAAGGGATTTCGACAAAGCATGTGAATAATAAAGACAACCCCATGGAAGTTTGAAAGTAACATAAAGATTAGTATTTGCATGAGCTTTTGTAGTATACACGTAATCTAAGATCACAACTCTTTAGTTTTTGTTTGCTGAAGGAAAGAAATAAAAATAGGTAGTTATTAAATTGGAGTCTGATGCTACAAGGATTTATTAAGGTACAAGATGTTAAGATATTAAAGGAAGTGACAATGTAATCGTTAACTGTTTAGATGCTGAATGGAATGTATAACTGTATTACTCTGTAGTGAAAAAAAAACTCTTTTGTATTGTGTTAGATTCTGAACTCCTGTAAGACTCTGTATTAATTCATTTTTACCGATGGTAAAAAGGCTTTGAAGGAAGGGGGGTGTTATGAATGTGCCACAACTCTGAGGGGCCAAAGGGTACAAAGTAGCCCCCTCCTTTTTGAGAATCGCAAGATCGCTATTAATTCGGGTCTGGAACCCAGGAAATGAGAGAGAATCCTCAAGGTTTTGGAATGTGTCCTGGCCTCCGAAAGGCGGAACCATTGATAACAGCCATTGTCTCTTGGAGACGGAATTGTGTATTGAGTACTGTACTATTCATTGAAGCCCCTCAGGGGACGACCAGAGTGGGCTGGCTGAGGGATTGCATCATCCCAACCTGATTGACATCTGAGACCCCGTGAGTAAGGATAAAAGAGGGTCTGGGGAACAACCCCTTCAGACACACCAGGAGAAACGTATGAGACCGGTGGGGACTTGTGTGTGTGTCCATCCTTGCCCGGATGACAAGACCTCCACGGAACGGCCTCGCTAAAGGATGAATACAGATCAAGATCGGATAAAGGAAAGCCGGCAAGTTTCTAAAAATCTCTCTCTCTCCAACAGAAGGCTGCAGCCTGCATGAACTGAGTGACTTTTATATTTCCATCGGACAATACATTATCCCCTAGACAACGATAGAGCTATTTCTTATTGATTATTATTATACCCGCACGTTTAGATTTAGTATTGACGACGTATATTATCTGTATGTTTGCATTGATTTTATTTTCAGAAAAGTTTCATATTTATCTCTTAAATTATAAGTAATTTTTTCAAGTGGAATACAGCTAAAGATTTCGTTCTTTCAACAATCTATACTTAAGTATGAATCCGATTTCCAAGTAACTGCAATAGCCTTTTTGGCTACTGCCAATGCAATTTTTATGAATTCTTTCTGATATTTATTCAATTTGGGTTTCGGTTTTATCCCTTCAATATCGCCTAGTAAAAATAATATTGGGTTATGTGGAAGTTGTGTTCCAATAATTAGTTCCAGTAAAACTCTTAAATTTGTCCAAAAAGGTTGAATTTTAAAACAAGACCAAGTAGAATGTAAAAAAGTACCAATTTCTTGATTACATCGGAAGCATTGATCAGATAAATTTGGGTTTAATTAATTTATTTTTGTGGTGTAATATATAATTGATGTAAAAAATTATATTGCACTAATCTTAACCGGACATTTGTTGTATTTGTCATACTGTCAAGACATAGTCTTGACCAACTTGTTTCTTCAATTTTAATATCCAAGTCAGTTTCCCATTTTTGCCTTGACTTATGAATTCCTTGTTTAATTGCCTGTTTTTGAATCAAACTATACATACAAGAAATAAATTTTTTAATTTTTCCTTTTTGAATTAAAGTTTCTATTTCATTAGGTTTCGGCAATAACATTGTTTGACCCAGTTTATCTCTTAAATAGGCCCTTAATTGGAAATAACAAAAAAGTGTTGTTTGATATTTTGTATTTATTCTTTAATTGATCAAATGACATTAATATACCTCCTTCAAAACAGTCTCCTATATATCTAATCCCTTTTTGAAACCAGTTGTATAAAAGTTGGTTATCCATTGTAAAAGGAATAAGTTTATTTTGAATTAAAGGTCACTTTGCTAATAAAGATTTCCTTATCTCATCGTCAACATTTATCTTATTCCATAAATCAATCAAATGTTTTAATATAGGAGATTCTTTCTTTTCCCGTATCCATTTAGATTCCCACTTATATATAAAATCTTCTAGTATATTTTCTCCTATCTTATCGAACTCTATTCTAATCGAACTCTATTCTAATCCATGCCGGTTTTTCTTCATCAAAAAAAGATGCAATAAATCTAAGATGATTTGCTTTATAATAATTTTTAAAGTTTGGAAGTTGTAACCCTCTTAGATCAAATTTCCATGTCAATTTTTCCAACGATATTCTTGACACTTTCAAATCTCTTACTATAGTTTCTTTCAGTTAGTCCTGACGAAGGGTCTCAGCCCAAAACGTCAACAGTGCTTCTTCCAATAGACGCTGCCTGGGCTGCTGTGTTCCACCAGCATTTTGTGTGTGTTGCTTGAATCTCCAGCATCTGCAGATTTCCTTGTGAAATGTAAAAAGGGCAATGTTGCGATAGTCATAGGTGATTCCAATATTCAGGCAGCTTAGGAAAATCGGGTTGGTGATGGATCCCAAGAAGGAGAATTTGTAGAATACCTACAAGATGGCTGGATTGGGTGTTGTGTAACGAACCAGATTTGATTAGGGAGTTCAAGGTAAAGGAACCCTTAGGAGACAAAGTCTACATCAATGAGAATTCACTCTGTAATTTGAGAGGGAGAAGCTGAAGTTAGATGTATTACTATTACTGTGGAGGAAAGTGAATTACAAAAGCATGAAAGAGAAGCTGGCGAAAGTTGACTGGAAGGGAACACAAGCAGGGAATTTTGCAGAACAGCAATGGCTGGAGTTTGCAGGAGCAATTTAGTATGCGCAGGACAGATACATCCCAAAGTACGGTAGTATTGTAGTATTCTAAAGACAAGATGATGCAACCATGGCCGACAAGGAAAGTCAAAGTCAACATAAATGCAAAGAACAGGCCATATAATAGAGCAAAAGTTAGTGGGAAACTTATAAAAACCAATAAAGGTAGTTAAAAAAAGGCATAAGGGGGAAAAGATCAAATATGAAGGTAAGCTAGCCAATAATATCATAGAGGATACCTGAAGTTTTTTTCCAGATATATGCTGAAAGAGGGGCAACAGTAGATATTGGACTGCTAAAAATGACTCTGGAGGGAAGTAACAGGAGACAAGGAAAAGGCAAATGAACTGAATAAGTATTTTGCATTAGTCTTCACTGTGGAAGACACTAGCAGTATGCCCGAAGTTCAGGAGTGTCAGGAGGTGGAAGTGTGTGAACTTTCCATTACTAGCGAAAAGTTTCTTGGGAAACTGAGAGGTCTGAAGGTAGGCAAGTCACCTGGACAGATGGGGTTCTGAAAGAGGTGGCCGAAGAGATTGTGGAGGCATTAGTAATGATCTTTCAAGAATCATTAGATTCTGGAATGGTTCCAGAGGACTGGAAAATTGCAAATGTCACTCCACACTTCAAGAAGGGAGGAAGGCAGAAGAAAGGAAATTATAGGCCAGTTAGCCTGAGCTCAGTGGTTGGGAAAATGTTGGAGTTGATTGTTAACGGTGTGGCTTAAGGGTGCTTGGAGGCACATGATAAATAGGATAAAGTCAGCATGGTTTTCTTAAGGGAAAATCTTGTCTGACAAATCTGTTAGAATTCTTTGAGGAAATAACAAGCAGAATAGACAAAGGAGAATCAGTAGATGTTGTGTACTTGAATTTTCAGAAGGCATTTGACAAGGTGCCACACTTGAGGCTGCTTTACAAGATAACAACCCATGGTATTACAGAAAAGGTACTAGCAAGAATAGAGCATTGGCTGATTGGCAGTGATTAGTGGTGTTTCACAGGGGTGGGTTTTGAAAACACTTCCTTTTACTTTTCATGTCCATGTTGGAATCGATGGCTTTGTGGATAACTTTGCAAGTGATACAATGATAGGTGGAGGGACAGGTAGTGTTGAAGATGCAGGGAGGCTGCAGAAGGACTTGGACAGTTTAGGAGAATGAGCAAAGAAGTGGCAAATGGAATACAGTGTTGGGAGGTTAAGGTGATACTCTTCAGTAGAAGGAATATGTCGAGTACCCTTTCACTATGTCTTATAACAAACAACAATTAACTCAGAGTAGATCAATTATAAGTGCATTTATTTGACTTGCAGCAAGGGAAGACTGGCACTGCACAAGAGCCAGAAGCTTTGAAAAACAAACAAACACTGTCATCATTCTTTTATACACAAGTGTTAGCTACCCATACTTTAGTTCAAGGAAAGGGTGCATTTTGTCCTTCTGCTTAATCAATGTACAGTATTTGGCATTCTTCCGGTAATGCACCTGCTGATCTGCAGTTTGTCAAGGACTCAAGTTCTATTGGCATAATGTTGCATGAACACGATTAGAAAAACACTCTGGTACAATACAGGTTCCATTTTGTTACAACAAGTAAAGTACATTTCCACATTCCCTCCTTTTTGTCATTTCATGACAACTCTACATTTCACCAAATACATTAATTGAAATATGTTTATAAAGCAATGATGCAGTTTCAAAGCTCAACCCAAAATTCCCTTTTTGTCCATCCACGTCAATGAGCACCCATTTCTTTTCTTAATATTCTCTTCTTCATCCTGTTAATTCACACAAAAATTGTAAAAGAATAACAGCCATTATTCTAACACCAAATGTTATACCATAATACAGAGTAGTTGTCCACCATGCTCTCAGCGTCCGGAATGGCCACTGTCCACCTCCCAGAGTGTGGTAGTTGTGATACTAATCCCTCACTTTCTGAACTTTCTCAGATGTAGTTTGCCAAGCTAGTTATATTTTCTGATTTATCATGTATGTAAGCATCCCTTTCTGACAGAATAAAATCCAAAGCTATTCTGTTCTGTAATGCTACAGTATGAACAGCCACCAGTTCTGCCGACAACTTGGTAGATGCTTGATGGGTTTGATCAAAGGGACAGACAATCTCTTTTGCTATTTTCTCCAAAGCCGATGCCATATCACTTCAGCGGGTCGTCTCTAGCTCACAGAAGATCATCGGGACACAGCTCCCAGCCCTGGAGCACACCTACAGCTCACACTGCCCAAGGAAAGCTACAAGCATCTGTAAGGACAATACACACCCATGCAATCATCTGTTTGAACTTCTTCCATCTGGCAAATGTTATAAGATTTTCTATGCCCGCACTTCCAGACTGAAAAATAGCTTTTTGCCCAGAGCTATAATCACTCTGAACCAATCAATCAAGCATCATCCATAAATTTGTTATATTGCTACTTTTAATACTGGTTTTATGGCTGTCATGCATCTGAGTTGTGCTTCTGTACTACTGGACATTGCGTGTACTGGCTGGTTACTTGATTTTTATTTATTGTTTATTTATTTTATTTGTTGTTTTATAGCATTGAGTACGAGAGTCGCAAACATATTTTCCCTGTATTGGTGCATGAAAGTTGTACTATGCAATGACAATGAAGATATTTCATTTCATATTAATCAGTTCCTGGGACAATCTTGCAGTCCCAAACACAAGAAAGGGAATCATCCGAAACCACTCAGCCTCTGGTGCCACCGAACCAAAGGCCAGGATTTGCAAGTGGAGCACCATGTAGGCAAGCTGAGAACAGCCCTCCCAGGGCCACGACTCTCTCCACCTCCCCTCATACTCAGGGAAAATGTCCAGCAGCCAGGGGTAGGCCCAGTAACCACATACCCAATAAGTTCCATTCAGCAGACGGGGAGTCTGAGATTCATTAGTTCCATACACGAACCTTTCCCGCTCCACAGATAGGAGCCCTTGCCCCTTCACATTGCAGAGCCATGTTACCTGATCAACACTGCACCTGACAGTTTCATGTGAGGAACCTGGCCCCAATGCTTCTTGTGACTGCACCAATCACTCTTCAACGGAGGAACATTAAAACACTCATAGTGGCAATCAGTGAGTGTCCTGTGACTGTTCGCAGGTTTTAGTCTGGCTCCACTCATTCCTGAGCATGGACGCTGAACCCATTTGTTGGAATTAAAGGGAACCACCCGTAGCGGGACTCCACCTTCACCATGGAATGGAACATGGGTACAAGTCAAACATGCTGAAATGTTCAATCTTTGGGCACATTCATTACTCAGCAAAAGGGAAGAGTTATGAGCAGGGGCACTGTTTATATGTGCCGAGGCATCCCTTAGTTCCAGCTTCGCCAGTGGGAGCAGGGCGATCGGTGCGGTGTTCAGGGGTCGTGTGCTTTTTTTCTGGCTGGGAAGACTTTTTACAGTATGAGGCGTGTATCCATGATGGTTTTTCTCTTACCTCGATGGCAGCGTTAGTCAGAAACAGTACCCAGAATGGTCCTTCAAGCCGAGGTTGCAAACAATATTCCCTTTTCAATATCCGAGCTCTATGTTGATCCAGTGTCAGTCGCTGTGCTGCCTTCACCTGCTGATAGTACCTGGTGATACTTCTTGCCAAAGATACATAATGGGCCAACATGCCTTCAGCCAGATTGTGTGTGTGCATTTGCTTAACTCTTGGTGGTGCATCAAACGGCAGACACAATGGCCTCCCTGCTATGATTTTGTGGAGAGACAACCCAGTGGTACTATTGCTTGTTGCCCTAATGGTCACAAGGCCCAAAGGTAAAAGCTGTTTCCATCTAGGTCCAGTTTCCTCACACATTTCACTAAACTTGTTTTAAATCGTTCCGTTCACCCTTTCCACTCGGCCTGCTGAGATGGAAATGTTGGTCTGTAAGACTACTTGCTTTCTTTCATTACCTACCCAGTAAAGTGGCTATCATTGTCACTGAATGATTTTCTTCAATAAATATTTACCTACTGTAACCGTGTTATTCTTTCTACAAGGAAGTGCTTCAGCCCATCATGAAAAACATCAATAACGACCAGTACATATTTATATCCTTCACATGAAGGTAATTCTATAAAATATATCTGTAACTGTCTGGATTCCCCTGGATGTTGTAAAATACATATCATACACTGTTCACAAACTTGATTTTCAGCTTGTGATGAACCAGGGGCAAACTACGTTTGACTTGTGATCTATGAATTCCCTCTTCACCCTCCGGGGAAAGGGTACTGTGCCCCTTGGCAGTGGGTTGCTGGTCACTTTACGTGGCTCAGCCGTGCCATCTTGCCCGTCTCATTGGGCCCAAAGTTGTGGTGGGACTTTGGAGAGTAAAGATTCTATATCAGCACTGAACAACAGCTCTTCTACAACATCCGCTTCTAATGTACAAGGGAGTGATAAAGAAAAGTCCTTGCCTCCCTCCAATCGCCACAAACACCACTCAGTCGTTTCCGGGACCTTCTGTCATGGCGGTCCTCACCGAAGGTCCAAGGTCCTTTGCCTCTTTACTTCTGCAAACTGCCAGAGTCAGGATCACTGAACCTCGCAGGGACGATGCGCTACCGCCACAGTACCGGAATCACAATGGCGGCAATACTTCAGAAGTGTATAGAACCATTTCCTTACCGATTATAGGGGTCCAATTTCTGAAGCATAAAACGGTCACTTCCAGTGAGTACAGGTAAGATAACAGTGGTATTTGCCAAGTTGTAGGTCTAAGCTGAACCTAGAGAAATCTCTGGGGCCTTTAAAGGCACTTACGCAAAAGATATTCCAAATTCTTTGAGAAGTGGGTAGTGAGTACATGCCGCTTATACAAAATAGGTTGATTGCTACTGAAATACTATCATGCACAATGCCTCCCCGGTATACATACATTAAGTCCCTCAGGAATGCAGGTAATACTAGCTCACATTTCACACATAAAGCTCATGCACATGCATTTACGGACACATCCAGAGAGAGTAGAAAGGTATGAACGGAATCCTGGACTCCTGATCTAACCTCCACCAGGGCTAATTTCAGGACATTAACAGGCAATTCTCTGTTTGGGAAGGACATACCACAATTCTGGCCGAAGACCATTTGCAATGATACTACTTGCTAGTCTCATGGCCAGCTCTTTCAGTAGTCCAGAATAATATTCCACTCCTGTGCTATTTTATGTATATATTCTTCTCCACACCAACCTCTATCTTGTGTCTCCATAATCTGAGACCAACTAGTTTTTTTCAGGAAAGGCAGCAAGTAACGCATCGTACTTATTTTTGTAAAAATCTTCCTTTGGTACAGTGGCAGCACCGTTATGGTGTTCTTGAAAGCCCGGGAATTTAACCTTGTAAAATTCAAAACTTGAGCGTTAACCATGCTCTCATTAAGGCTTCCAAATCCACAATACTAGGTTCCCAACACTAAACAATAGTTGCAAGTTTCTCATCACACCGTTACTGTTATTGGAGAGTCCCTGACACTCATCACACCGTTACCGTTATCGGAGAGTCCCTGATGCTCATCACACCGTTACTGTTATTGGAGAGTCCCTGACGCTCATCACACCGTTACCGTTATCGGAGAGTCCCTGACGCTCATCACTCCGTTACCGTTATCAGAGAGTCCCTGACGCTCATCACTCCGTTACCGTTATCGGAGAGTACCTGACGCTCTATATCACACCGTTACCGTGACCGGAGAGTCCCTGACGCTCTATATCACACCGTTACCGTTATCGGAGAGTCCCTGATGCTCATCACTCCGTTACCGTTATAGGAGAGTCCCTGACGCTCATCACTCCGTTACCGTTATCGGAGAGTCCCTGAAACTCATCACACCGTTACCGTTATCGGAGAGTCCCTGACGCTCTATATCACACCGTTACCGTTATCGGAGAGTCCCTGACGCTCTATATCACACCGTTACCGTGACCGGAGAGTCCCTGACGCTCTATATCACACCGTTACCGTTATCGGAGAGTCCCTGATGCTCATCACTCCGTTACCGTTATAGGAGAGTCCCTGATGCTCATCACTCCGTTACCGTTATAGGAGAGTCCCTGATGCTCATCACACCGTTACCGTTATCGGAGAGTCCCTGATGCTCATCACTTCGTTACCGTTATAGGAGAGTCCCTGACGCTCATCACTCCGTTACCGTTATCGGAGAGTCCCTGACGCTCATCACACCGTTACCGTGACCGGAGAGTCCCTGACGCTCATCACACCGTTACCGTTATCGGAGAGTCCCTGACGCTCATCACACCGTTACCGTTATCGGAGAGTCCCTGACGCTCATCACACCGTTACCGTGACCGGAGAGTCCCTGATGCTCATCACACCGTTACCGTTATCGGAGAGTCCCTGACGCTCATCACACCGTTACCGTTATCGGAGAGTCCCTGACGCTCATCACACCGTTACCGTGACCGGAGAGTCCCTGACGCTCATCACACCGTTACCGTTATCGGAGAGTCCCTGACGCTCATCACACCGTTACCGTGACCGGAGAGTCCCTGACGCTCATCACACCGTTACCGTTATCGGAGAGTCCCTGACGCTCATCACTCCGTTACCGTTATCGGAGAGTCCCTGACGCTCATCACACCGTTACCGTGATCGGAGAGTCCCTGACGCTCATCACTCCGTTACCGTTATCGGAGAGTCCCTGACGCTCATCACACCGTTACCGTGATCGGAGAGTCCCTGACGCTCATCACACCGTTACCGTTATCGGAGAGTCCCTGACGCTCATCACACCGTTACCGTGACCGGAGAGTCCCTGACGCTCATCACACCGTTACCGTGACCGGAGAGTCCCTGACGCTCATCACACCGTTACCGTTATCGGAGAGTCCCTGACGCTCATCACTCCGTTACCGTTACCGGAGAGTCCCTGACGCTCATCACACCGTTACCGTTATCGGAGAGTCCCTGACGCTCATCACTCCGTTACCGTTATCGGAGAGTCCCTGAAGTTCATCACACCGTTACCGTTATCGGAGAGTCCCTGACGCTCATCACTCCGTTACCGTGACCGGAGAGTCCCTGACGCTCATCACACCGTTACCGTGACCGGAGAGTCCCTGACGCTCATCACTCCGTTACCGTTATCGGAGAGTCCCTGACGCTCATCACACCGTTACCGTTATCGGAGAGTCCCTGACGCTCATCACTCCGTTACCGTTATCGGAGAGTCCCTGACGCTCATCACACCGTTATCGGAGAGTCCCTGACACTCATCACTCCGTTACCGTTACCGGAGAGTCCCTGACGCTCATCACTCCGTTACCGTTATCGGAGAGTCCCTGACGCTCATCACTCCGTTACCGGAGAGTCCCTCACGCTCATCACACCGTTATCGGAGAGTCCCTGACACTCATCACTCCGTTACCGTTACCGGAGAGTCCCTGACGCTCATCACTCCGTTACCGTTATCGGAGAGTCCCTGACGCTCATCACTCCGTTACCGTTATCGGAGAGTCCCTGAAACTCATCACACCGTTACCGTTATCGGAGAGTCCCTGACGCTCTATATCACACCGTTACCGTGACCGGAGAGTCCCTGACGCTCTATATCACACCGTTACCGTTATCGGAGAGTCCCTGATGCTCATCACTCCGTTACCGTTATAGGAGAGTCCCTGACGCTCATCACTCCGTTACCGTTATCGGAGAGTCCCTGAAACTCATCACACCGTTACCGTTATCGGAGAGTCCCTGACACTCATCACTCCGTTACCGTTATCGGAGAGTCCCTGACACTCATCACTCCATTATCGGAGAGTCCCTGACGCTCATCACACCGTTACCGTTATCGGAGAGTCCCTGACGCTCATCACTCCGTTACCGTTATCGGAGAGTCCCTGACGCTCATCACTCCGTTACCATGACCGGAGAGTCCCTGACGCTCATCACACCGTTACCGTGACCGGAGAGTCCCTGACGCTCATCACACCGTTACCGTTATCGGAGAGTCCCTGATGCTCATCACACCGTGACCGGAGAGTCCCTGACGCTCATCACACCGTTACTGTTATCGGAGAGTCCTTGACGCTCTATATCACACCGTTACCGTTATCGGAGAGTCCCTGACGCTCATCACTCCGTTACCGTTATCGGAGAGTCCCTGACGCTCTATATCACACCGTTACCGTGACCGGAGAGTCCCTGACGCTCTATATCACACCGTTACCGTTATCGGAGAGTCCCTGATGCTCATCACTCCGTTACCGTTATAGGAGAGTCCCTGATGCTCATCACTCCGTTACCGTTATAGGAGAGTCCCTGATGCTCATCACACCGTTACCGTTATCGGAGAGTCCCTGATGCTCATCACTTCGTTACCGTTATAGGAGAGTCCCTGACGCTCATCACTCCGTTACCGTTATCGGAGAGTCCCTGATGCTCATCACTACGTTACCGTTATCGGAGAGTCCCTGACGCTCATCACACCGTTACCGTTACCGGAGAGTCCCTGACGATCATCACTCCGTTACCGTTATCGGAGAGTCCCTGACGCTCATCACACCGTTACCATTATCGGAGAGTCCCTGACACTCATCACACCGTTATCGGAGAGTCCCTGACGCTCATCACTCCGTTACCGTTACTGGAGAGTCCCTGACGCTCATCACACCGTTACCGTTACCGGAGAGTCCCTGACGCTCATCACTCCGTTACCGTTATCGGAGAGTCCCTGACGCTCATCACACCGTTACCGTTATCGGAGAGTCCCTGACACTCATCACACCGTTATCGGAGAGTCCCTGACGCTCATCACACCGTTACCGTTATCGGAGAGTCCCTGACGCTCATCACTCCGTTACCGTTATCGGAGAGTCCCTGACGCTCATCACACCGTTACCGTTATCGGAGAGTCCCTGACGCTCATCACACCGTTACCGTTATCGGAGAGTCCCTGACGCTCATCACACCGTTACCGTTATCGGAGAGTCCCTGACGCTCATCACTCCGTTACCGTTATCGGACAGTCCCTGACGCTCATCACACCGTTACCGTTATCGGAGAGTCCCTGACGCTCATCACTCCGTTACCGTTATCGGAGAGTCCCTGACGCTCATCACACCGCTACCGTTATCGGAGAGTCCCTGACGCTCATCACTCCGTTACCGTTATCGGAGAGTCCCTGACGCTCATCACACCATTACCGTTATCGGAGAGTCCCTGACGCTCATCACACCGTTACCGTTACCGGAGAGTCCCTGACGCTCATCACACCGTTACCGTTACCGGAGAGTCCCTGACGCTCATCACACCGTTACCGTGACCAGAGAGTCCCTGACGCTCATCACTCCGTTACCGTTATCGGAGAGTCCCTGACGCTCATCACTCCGTTACCGTTATCGGAGAGTCCCTGATGCTCATCACTACGTTACCGTTATCGGAGAGTCCCTGACGCTCATCACACCGTTACCGTTACCGGAGAGTCCCTGACGCTCATCAC